>NC_051181.1:128683151-128742410 GCF_013339695.2 Rhipicephalus sanguineus
ACACACACACACACACACACACACACACACACACACACACACACACACACACATCACCGTGTAAGTCTGCAAGCACGACGCGTTCTTGCCGAGCAAAGCGAGGAAGAAGAGATACAACTGTTCCTCGATCAAGGCGTTCAGGAATGCGAGGAGTAAGTGAAAAGTTGGTGGCGAAAGGTAAAAAAAAAGAAAAACGAAACACTAGGAGGCTGTCTCCCTATCGTGGACGCACGTGTCTGCAGAATTCGCTCCAGAAAGTTTGGCCAAAAAAGAAAAAATTATGCGTATAAGAGACGACGGCAATCTCGCTAACTTATCGGTGTACCTACCTGTTGTCCTATAATCAGTACATTAGAGGAAAGAGAGGCACGAATCGCCGAGATAACGGAGAATAAGAAAACAAGAAAGCGAGAACGAGGAGCCGCTGATAAGAAGGTCGCTTGCCCTAGCAGAGCGGACCCGCTGTTGTGATCTTTTTGTTTCGTTTACTTTGATCTCACCACTCCACTGGGGGCAGCCGCCAAACAGCTGGCTTTTTTCTTTCCTCGACAAGGCTTTCGATACGAGAAAAAAAAAAGAAAGAGAAATATATCTTAGAGTGTCGAACCTTTTAAGGAGATCGCTACAGAACCGTTAGCGTTATCGACGCTGCCTGTCGCGAAAACTGAGCCACAAAACGACAGATTCGCCCGCAGCTGCGTAAGAACGAGAAAAGAATAAAGAGAGAAAGAGTGAAGAGAGACGTCTGCTGGCGGGAAAACGTTAGAGTGAGGTAAAAGGAAGGCTGCCGGACCCCCGTCGCCTGCGTATAGATAAGCTCGCAGACGCACACACGCACGCACACACGCACGCACGCACGAACAGACGCAGACACGTACACACAGGCAGTCAAACAAGCACACACAAACTGATGCACATGAACGCACACATACAGAGACAGATGGACGTGCACACACTCGCACACGCAGACGAACACACACATACACGTAAGCAGACGCACCAGACGAAAACACAGACGCAGACGAACACATTCACATGTAGGCAGACGCACCAGACGAAAGCACATATACGCACACACATCAGACGGACATCAACGTACCAGACGAACGCACACCCACACGCACACGCCGATTGATACACATAGGTGTACGCAGTCGTACCAGACAAGAAGACACACGTACACAGCTATTGAACATAAGAGTACCAGACGAACACACATACATGTACACAAACGCACACCAGACGAGTACACACACGCGCACATGCAAATGAACACACCTACGTATAAGCAGGCGTACCAGAAAAGAACACACACGCACACACTTATTGAATATAAGCGTACCAGACGAGCACACATGCATGTGCATGCACAAACATACCAGACGAACACATGCACATACGAAAAAACACACACATATACACACGATGACATGTATGCTCCTATAGACGAACATAAATGTACTAGACCAATCCACACACACGCACACTTTGCGGAACACAAACGTACCGGACATACACGCATGCAGCCACGTACAGAGGCACACAAACGTACCAGACGAAGACGTACTCGCACATACAGGCATGCTTAGACGTACCAGGTGAACATACATGCAAACACTGACGAACAGAAGCATACCTGATGAACATGCACACGCAACTGAACATAAAGTACCAGACGGACTCACATTCACGTATACAAACGAACACAAGTTTATCAAAGGATCAGACATGACAGCAGACGAATAGATACATATGCAGATGAACACACACACACACACACACACACACACACACACACACACACACACACACATATATATATATATATATATATATATATATATATATATATATATATATATATATATAAACACACACACACATACCCAAATACACATATGCACAAATACACACACACGCACATACGCACGTCCGCGCGCACAAAGGCGTATACGATAAGCTTTGCGTGCACGTTCAGTAAGGTTCTAGCGCAAAGCCTCTTAGCGAAGCGCGTATCGCATCTCACCAACCGTCTGTCGCATATATCAGGAAACGCGTGGCTGCATGCAACTCAGAGGCTGCTGGTCTTTCTCACTTAGCAGATGATCGTGTATACATCTACGTTGTATTTCTTGAAACGTTTTGTTTTCCGCCCCTCGCTGTGGTTAGAAGCTTAGTCCCAGTCGCGACTTTGGCACTTCTTAAAGCGAGAAAAGAAGCAAAAAACAAAAGAGCAAGCAGCAGCTCATGCATGTGTCAGAGTTTATATAGGGCCGGCAGTTCAAGAGAATGGGTCGCCTTCAAAGTGACGGCGGTCTCTTTCTGGGCTGGCGCCGCCTTCTTTATACTCCTGAAGTTACGAGCTCCTGGTGCAAAACGGAGATAGTTGCTTTGTGTGTACACATGCCAGGGTGATAACGCCTGGCCATCTCGCCGACGTTCTCTTCCTGCAGAGTGTTGGAAGAAAGTGACGGCGGTATTTTTGTACACGCACCGCTCGCGCGCGGTGGCTTTGGTTTCACGTTTTTGCGGCTTCCGTTGCGCTCTGCGAACTCCATCACGTTGAAAAGTTGGAGTCTGTCCTAAAGTGCGTTGAACAAGCAAGAACCCCTGTACCACAGGAGGAGAGCCGCCGGTTAATAAATCACGGAGGTGTTTTGATATAACTAGCGCACCGGTTGTTCCAGCGACGACTATCTCCATTAGTGCTCTGCATTAATGAAGATAGGGGGTGAGGGGGGAGTGATGTTTTCTCTTCTTTTTCCGAATCAAGATCACTTTCACCGCCCTATCTCTATTAATGCATAACACGGGTGTCGAGAGAAAGAGGGAGCAAAGATTTACTAACCATGCTTCGAGCAGAATGGACCGCACATCCGTGTAAGAATTACCGGCGAAAGATGCTATAAACGAGTCTAACCAAAAATTGGAGGCGACCCTAATCCTCCACTTAGCTAGGTGTTTGGTAGTGGCGCTCGCACGTCGGCGCTGGTGTGCCCTGGTGCATATGTCTTGGGTTAACCTAATGTTTCGTCGTGCTGCCGAAGCAGATCTCAGAGGCCACGTGAAAAGAGGCGCGTGGTTGAGATCTGTTCCGCCAGGTGCCGCAGCGATCCCACCTGCTCACAAGAAGACCGTCTGCTCTTTCAACGAACTTATTCAATTAATTTTCATTAACTATCCTGACGGTTAATTGGCCCTTATATTTGGTAAACGTATGCTCCAATGTCGCATGTATCCAATATAACTTTCAACTCGAGCCACAACCATCGATTTTGTACGAATTTTTGTTTTTTTAGAAGACTTTTTATGGTTGCTCCGAAAACAGGAAGTGCTCGACCGGAAGTGTTTGGAAGAGAAGAAAGAGTGTCACCCGGTGCTCGTGCCGCTAAAAACTTATTAACAATGATGATGCACGTGTGTCAGTGCGAAAACGAAGCCCATCACAACTGAAGTCATGTAAGTCTATAAGATATGCCTCAATTACATTTTGACAATTAGGTGAGTACTTGTTGAGTTACAAATATAATTATGACTAAATAATTAAACCTCATTAACGAAAAAAATTAGCAGTGGCTACTTCAGTGTACTAGGAACAATATGCAGTAGGCTCGCTTCGCATAACGCCGTTCCTCTTTTTTAAAATCGTGCTGCGTGATAACTGGGACACGTTGTATATACAGGGTTTCCCTCCCAGTTCTCTCTCTCTCTCTCTCTCTCTCTCTCTCTATATATATATATATATATATATATATATATATATATATATATATATATATATATATATATATATATATATATATATATATATATATATATATATATGTGTGTGTGTGTGTGTGTGTGTGTGTGTGTACCATGAAAGAAAGGAACCGTTTAGAATCAATCAGAGGTCTATATTAATAATTTAATATCTGGGGTTTAACGTCCCAAAACCACCATATGATTATGAGAGACGCCGTAGTGGAGGGCTCCGGAAATTTTGACCACCTGGAGTTCTTTAACGTGCACCTAAATCTAAGTACACGGGCCTCAGACATTTTCGCCTCCATCGAAAATGCAGCCGCCGCGGACGGGATTCGATCCCGCGACCTTCGGGTCAGCAGTCGAGCGCCATAAACACTAGACCACCGTGGCGGGGCCAGAGGTCTATATTAGGCGTACCTCATAATTAGGTTGTTCTTTACGCACGCAATAAAAAAAAATACAGGAATCAGTTGTTCCTTCTTTTCTGAAGCAGTGCTCTATATCGACAGACAGAGTAAAGCAAACAGAACATTCGCAGGACTCTTCTTGCAAAAGATATGCAGATAGTGTTCGACATAACATCCTTAATGTAAACTGCCATGCATCTATACTGCTTAAACTCGTCGCATGCATGTCGTGCACTTGTGATTACCTGTGATTATAGGTGTAAGGACGGGAAGGGGGTTGGACTGATAAGCCATCTTTGCGATAACGTTGAACATGACAGTTCCTGTGCGTCTACGGCGTGCCTGGACGCTGTCCTATCTCATTGTGTTTAACTTACTTTCTCAAATTTTTCCTATCTTCTTGCGCAGGATGACAAACTGGGATTGGAGCTGACTAACTTCCCTGTCCGTTCTCAACTTGATTTTAACGCCACGAAAACTATTCGTACCTTCGGGAGAACCTCTGAACATAGGTGAGTTCACGTTTACGTTTCCTTGCACCAGAACTGAAGCGACGCTTCAATTAAGTGCCGAATAATTCTTTGCCCTATGCCGGGTCGTCCACGGATGTGTACCTTGCATGGCTGCTGCGTATTCTCGTTATGACGCATGGCGAACAGAGACGAACACTTAACACCACCTATAGAAAGATTTGGTCCATCGCTCTATGTGTTTATGTATATGGTATTTCCCTTAACCCATGCATTGAGTAGCCAACCAACCTAGAATGACTTCTTATCACTCTATATGATGTCACTCTTAAGATCACTTCATATCGCTCTATATACGCTGATTACTCGCCCCCAGGCTACGATAGCCAAACAACCTAGGATGAGTTATCACTCTATGTGATATCACCCTTCAGGTCACTTGATATCACTCCATAAACTCTAATTACTCTCCTCAGGCCTAGGGCAGCCAATAAACCTAGAATGATATCTTATCGCTCTATATATCACTGTTTATATTAGTTCATATCACTCTGTATACATGTCTGCGTATATGATAGTTATACGCTCCTCGAGCACAGCCAACCAAACGCTTTTCTGGTTACTAAGCCCTTCCCGCTCACTCTTTCGCTTTTTATTTTCTCTCTCTCTATTCACAGCAGTAACTCAGCCGGCATTTCCGAGGTGGTTATCTTGGCAATTATTCTTCCGTTTAAACACTGGTCAGATTCAGTGACACAAAGTAAAAGGGCGTGCCTTGTATGACGTCGCAGATTGCGAATTGCCGCGGGAAAACAACCTGTCACTGTCACTGTAACGAAAATCACAAGGCCTTGCTTTAGTATGTGCCACTCAAGTCATCCGCGCTTAAAAGGCTGAGCAGCGGTCTTTTTGATGCCAAGGGAGGTTCGGGCTTGGCAGTGACGGGTACACGCGAATTAACGTTCCTGCTCATGATTGTTTTACGCCAGCTGCGTGTAACCTTCCACTCTAAACCGTTATACCATGTTATTATTAACAAAACGTTTCCTGTTTTTCTCGGACTGATTGTACCGTCACAGCGGATTCGTTGTTAGACTGCAGCGTGTTTGAATCAGCTAGAATTTTGCCTCTAACAAGGCGTCAGAAAAAGTGACAAATGTTTCAGCGTGATTGGCGGTAACGTGTGTATGAAGCTGAGCATGAGAGACATTATAATCCAGACACATATGGGAAAGGGGGGGGGGGGGTTGGCTTTGAAGTTGACACCTCCCACAGGTGATAACATGTTATTCTATATGTGCTCCCTGCAAGTTACAAAAATGCGGTATGATGCCAGAAAAATAATAAAAGCGTGCTCAGACTAACAGGTGGAGCCACCAGTTAGGAGACATAGAAACTTCAATTCACGGCCACGGTTCCCGAGTACACTACACAAATGACGAAATTTCCGGAGGTAAATTTTGCCAGAAGCTTTTAAAATCGTTTACTCCGCAAAGAATTAAACTTTAATCCCGATTCTTATCGCTCGTTTCATTCGAACGCAAACGAAACGCGCTGGCTTCCCGCTGCTCCGAGCCGCCACGGTTTGTAGCTCCTGTATCAGCTCGTTTTAAAGTTAATTTGACCGCACTAACGTGGCACGAACAGAAATTCTTCACGCGTCTTTAGTCCAGCATCTGACGTATGACATAACTTGCTTTCGATTATCTTATCTCGTCTGTGAGAGATCTTATTGTATGCACTTTTAGCGCTACGAAAGGTCAGTGTGACGTCACGGAAGTTCAAACTTGGCTTCAGTGGCTTCAGTCGTTTCAGTTTTCTGCGCAGTAAGATACGCATACAAGTGTTTCAATACGGTGAGCAGAGGGCAAAAAAAAAGGGGGTGGTGGGACCTACTGAAGATGTGTTACCAGCAAGCCCGCATCGCATTCCCCGGCAGTGGTGGTATTCGAACTCTAGACCCGGAAGAGGCGCATGTGTAAAGAGAACTGGAGAAGAAGTAAAGGATAAGCGTACGAAGTGAGAATAACTGCGTGGCTGTAACACAAATCTCAAATGAATGACGTGACGGTGCGTACATATTCCCTCGTTGTCGTGACGTTCTCGTAATATACCGCAAATTTATTCCTTGCCGCAGTGAATACTCGGTTGATCTTTCTTGGGGTTGCTACTAAACTTGCTTGGCAAGTTCCCCTGTTTTGACCGCTTGAGGATTTTTCAATAAAATTTACGCACCCATCCATCCACCTCGTAACTCGCGCACCGAATTAACTATACAGCGGATATGACGATCACGCATAGCCATATATAATCTGGAAACTCGTAGACGAAGATGTGTATAGACAAAATGATGACGCGTATAGGCAAAATAACGTGTAGACAAATATCCAGCATGCGCGAGGTTGCTGAATATTCGTTCTTACAGGCATGCACGTAATTTCGAAAAAGGACTAAAAAATTCTCCAGAAGCAGCGCTACTTCAAAAAACGCAACGAAACATTAGTTCATGCGGAACGAATGAAATGTATCTCCAAACACCCATATATATATATACAGACTCGCCGAGGTATATCAACGCGTTCTTTCGATGGCGATAACGATCTCGCAACAAGCCGTAAAAATGCCGGAAGACAAAGAGCGGCATGCGATACGTAGGCTGACGAGAAATAAATAAAGAAAAAGATTACTGAGTTCACAACGCTACTCTCGTATTGCTCAGAAGCGTGGGAGGGAGAGAGGCAGATGAATCAGCGATTAGCCAACACGCTGTGTATGTATATAAGCGCACGCTTGCTTCCCCTTTCCCGTTTAACTCAAACAAAGGATTCACGCGTGTGGCAGGCACAGTATGGGTGAGGGAGGAGTGTAGGCAGTGAGAGAGAGAGAGAGAGATAGAAGGGGGAGGGAAGGAGATAATAATTACGTAAGAGGGGCTCGCTAGAGCGCGAGAAATGTATACAGGGCGCTTTGGTTTCACAGAGCACGGGTTCAATCGTTGCCCTCAATAGTTTGGTAAGAGCGGATGAGTGTTCGCACACATGCTTGACGCATGATTCAAAGCGCTGGCGAGTTCGTCAGTTGTCAGGAGAAACACGCTCGCGCTCGCGCATTGTGTATATATACACGCACACGTGGACGAGATGGGACGACTCACCTTACAGGTAGGCGCTGCTTCGTTCACATTCCGAGCGGGGCGAGGGTGCTCGTTGAGATGCAAGAGGACTATATCAAAATGTGATCACGATTTGTATATAGGCAGGGCTTGTTTCCTTCCCGTAATAGGCAGTCCAGGTGGTTCTTTCCTTTTCGTCGATGCAAATCGGAGTCCCTGGGGGAGCAGGCTTGGAAGATTGTGACGTTGCCGCGATATGCTGCAGCTTTCGCAGCGAGGTTTTCGGAATGGCGTCAACACCTTCGGTTACCCGCGCCCGTACTACTATACATTATACGTCTCTTCTAGCCCGTTGGCTCGCGTTGTGCAGAGGTGGAAAGCGTTTGCACGCTGGGAAGAGGTCACACAAGGGTTGGTGCAAAAGATGAGGGTATCGTTGAACGCTGTATCCTGGCAGCTGGCGGGTGGTGGGGGAGGGGGATTTAGCGAAGAGATAGACAGTAGAAGGGGGGCTGCAGATTGGGATTACGAAAGGATATACGGAGTGGTTGTAGTACTGCAATGGCGGGGTGTGTTTTTGGGTCCAGGTGGGGTGGTGTCTACCGAGGAAGGTTGTAATTGAGAGGGTGTGTGGAGTGAAAGGCGAGCGATTTCAGGAGGATGGAAACGAAAGGAGGGGGTGGACGCGTATCAGATATAAGAAACAAACAAAAAAAAAAGTACGAGGCCGCCGCGATTAGCGAAAGAGGGCGTGCATTGCTCCTCCTCTAAGCGGAACACGTGACTGGAACATCTCGAATCCACACCTGCCGTAGGACGCGCGCCCATTTTGTTTTCTTCCTTTCTTTTTTCAACCGTTTCTGCGCCGAGTGTACACAGAGAGCAGAGGAGAAGGCGGCTCGGCTGAAATGCTTCGGGCACCGCCTCGCTGGGTCGAGTCGTACCTCGCTACACAGACTCCGTAATGCGCTTCGGTTTGGCGTCGCCGAGCCGCTGCCCGCCAGCGAACGATGATATCGGGGGGCGAGATAGCGGGCGGTAAGGAACGAGAAAGAACAAAGATTAAAAAAATAACAGACGAAAAGGGGATGACGACGAGGAGTAGCGGAGAACCAACCCCCTCCCGGCATTTTTTTATCGCGAGGGGCCGATTTAATGGCTCCGCCCATACGCGACTGCTGTTCGTACATGCGGCGCCAGGTCTAAGAGGAAAGGGGGGGGGGGGCAAGGGGGGGAGATGAGGGGGGGGGGAGAAAAACGACGCTGCTCGTGTCTCGACCAACCCCGCGGAATGTTGATGCGAACGTTGTCCCTCGTCTCTTATGTTTTTGTCCGAGGGTAAAACATCCAACTCGGCTGGGTATAGACGAACGTAACCCCCTCTGTCGGAAGGGGCTCGCGATGAGAGGGTAGTGGGGAATTCATCAAATTGAGTTGGCGCCCGAGTGCAGTGGCAGGAGGAGGTAAAAGGGGTGGCTTCGCTGCGATCCTTTTATCTCTAAGAGGACGCGTGCGTGGTACTCGGGACGCGGGGTTTTGCTAATTCGCCACACGTCACTTGCATGTTACACACGCGCGAGTGACTCTGGCAGCATGCGCTGCTGCCGCGTATGTTATGTGCCATTCGTAGGTCGGCTGTGTAGCTTCGTTGCACTGTGTGTGTGTATTGTAAATCGGCTGCACTCATGCTTTCTATCTATCTCTCTTTTACACCATCGTTCCTCTCCCCACATGTAATGTGGCAAACTGGACCAATGCTAGCTAGGCTCCCTGCCTTTCCTGCATATATATATATATATATATATATATATATACACGTACAGGCCTACGCGCCTACATCCAGCCATGATGATCAAATGGTTGAACGCTTCTACGAAGACGTAGAATCAGCAATGAGTAAGGTAAAGACACAGTATACTGTACTGATTGGCGACTTTAATGCAAATGTAGGCAAGAAGCAGGCTGGAGATCATGCAGTTGGGGAATATGGCATCGGCTCTAGAAACGCCAGAGGGGAGTTACTAGTAGAGTTTGCAGAACGCAATAATTTACGCATCTTGAATACCTTCTACAGAAAACGGGCTACTCGTAAGTGGACGTGGAGGAGTCCTAATGGCGAAACTAAAAATGAAATAGACTTCATAATGTGCGGCCACCCGGGCATTGTACAGGATGTGGAAGTAGCTAACAAGATCCGATGCAGTGACCATAGAATGGTAAGATCTAGAATTCAACTTGACGTGAGGAAGGAACGGCAGAAACTGATACGCAGGAAGCCGATTAATGAACTAGCTCTGAGAGGGAAAGTTGAGGATTCAGAGTTTCACTTCAGAATAGGTACGCGGCTTTAACCGAGGAAACCGACCTTAGCGTTGACGCAATGAATGATAATCTGACTAGTATCATCAAGGAGTGTGCAGTGGAAGTCGGGGGTACAGTCGTTAGACAGGACATTGGTAAGCTATCCCAAGAGACGAAAAACCTCATTAAGAAACGTCAAGCTATGAAAGCCTCAAATGCACCAGACAAAATAGAGCTGGCGGAGCTTTCGAAGTTAATCAATAGGCGTAAAGTAGCCGACATAAGAAAGTATAATATGGAGAGAATTGAGCATGCTCTAAAGAACGGAAGAAGCCTCAAAGCTATGAAGACAAAACTGTGCATAGGCAAAAATCAGATGTATGCATTAAGGGATAAGGAAGGCAAGGTCACAAACAATATGGATAGAATAGTTGAGGTAGCGGAAGAGTTCTACAGAGATCTGTACAGCAGCCGAGCCATTCAGGATGATAACGTAAGAAGGAGTAATAGCGCAGAGGAATCTGACATACCACCAGTATTGACAGGAGAAGTAAAGAAAGCCCTAAAGGGAATGCAAAGAGGCAAAGCAGCTGGTGAGGATCAGGTAACATCAGACCTGTTGAAAGACGGTGGAGAGATTATGTTAGAGAAACTGGCCACCCTGTATACGAAGTGCCTTTCGACGGGGAGGATACCAGAATCTTGGAAGAATGCCAACATCATCTTGATCCATAAGAAAGGGGACGTCAAAGACCTGAAAAATTACAGGCCCATAAGCTTACTGTCGGTTGTCTACAAGCTATTTACAAAAGTAATTGCTAACAGAATTAATACGACATTAGAGTTCAATCAACCAAGGGACCAGGCAGGATTTCGTACAGGATTCTCAACAATAGACCATATTCATACTATCAATCAGGTGATAGAGAAATGCGCGGAATACAACCAACCCCTATACATAGCCTTCATAGATTACGAGAAGGCATTTGATTCGGTGGAGACATCAGCAGTCATGCAGTCACTGCGGAATCAAGGCATCGACGAAGCCTATATAAACATAATGGAAGAAATCTACAGCGGATCCACAGCCACTATAGTCCTCCATAAAGAAAGCGACAGAATCCCAATAAAGAAGGGCGTACGGCAGGGAGACACGATCTCTCCAATGTTATTCACCGCGTGTTTACAGGAGGTTTTCAGGGCCCTAGATTGGGAAGAGCTAGGGATAAGAGTTAATGGAGAGTATCTCAGTAACCTACGCTTCGCTGATGACATTGCATTGATGAGTAACGCGGGAGACGAATTGCAGCTCATGATACTGAACTGGATACGGAAAGTAGAAGAGTAGGTCTGAAAATTAATATGCATAAAACTAAAGTAATGTGGAACAATCTTGGTAGAGAACAGCGCTTTGCGATAGGTGGCGAGACACTGGAAGTTGTAAAGGAGTACGTCTACTTAGGACAGGTAGTAACCGCGGAGCCGAACCATGAGAGTGAAATAACTAGAAGAATAAGGATGGGTTCGGGCTCATTCGGCAAGCATTATCAAATCATGAATGGTAATCTACCACTATCCCTCAAGAGGAAGGTATATAACAGCTGCATCTTACCGGTACTTACCTACGGAGCAGAAACCTGGAGACTTACAAAGAGGGTTCAACTTAAACTGAGGACGACGCAGCGAGCGATGGAAAGGAAAATGATAGGTGTAACCTTAAGAGACAGGAAGAGAGCAGAGTGGGTCAGGGAATTGTTAATGACATCATAGTTGAAATCAAGAAGAAGAAATGGATATGGGCCGGGCACGTAGCACGTCGGCAGGATAACCGGTGGTCATTAAGGGTAACTGACTGGATTCCAAGAGATGGCAAACGCGTGAGGGGGAGACAGAAAATTAGGTGGGTAGATGAGATTAAGAAGTTTGCAGGTATTACGTGGCAGCAGAAAGCACAGGACCGGGTTGATTGGCGGAACATGGGAGAGGCCTTTGCCCTGCAGTGGGCGTAGACAGGCTGATGATGATGATGATGATGATGATGATGATATATATACATATATATATATATATATATATATATATATATATATATATATATATATATATATATATATATATATATATATATATATATATATATATATATATATATATATATATATATCATATTCAATCGACCCCGCTTCACAAGCGCTCGCGACCCTTTCCTTATGATCTTCGTACCCTCGTACCCCTTCAGTCAGCTTTTTCGAAGATAATCAAAAACGGACGGGGTGTTGAAATCCACGAGCCCTCACCATAGGCTTGTCTGTCGAAGGTCTGTCAGATCAGAGTTAGGCGAAACGGAAAAACTGATCATGAAAGAGGGTGAGCGTGAAAACACAGACACGGGAGAAGAGAACAGGACACCACAAATTCTTATACTATAACTCACCAACGTTCTGTCGGTGTTGAAGGAATAATTGAGAAGTCCCCCGGATTGTGCGCGTCCTGTGTCTCTTCATGTAACTACAACAACAACGAAAAAAAAAAAAAAAACATAAGTAAAATGTAGCAGAGGAAAGGCGGAGATCTACGTGAAGAGATCCGAGCGTTCGGACGCGGTCTGCCCAGTTTACCACTGTTCGCCATGCCTTTTTCTGTATTTTGTGCACATCTGTTCGCGTCGTTCGTGTGTCGATCAACATGATGATGTTGGGAACCCATACCAGAACGGTGGCCGACGGGGACGGAATGCAAGAGGCGACACCGCTAATGACTGTCTTGGAAGTAGCCATAAACCGCAGTATAGTTCATCATGAGGCTGATGTAACGTGTCGCTCTATATATAGCGATCTTACGCGATGTGCAAATGAAAGAAAGAAAAGCAAGCTCTCTTGAATACCAGTTTCCCCCTATGTTTCGCTCTCGTATAAGTTCAGTGTGGAGCAACCAACATTACAGAGAAAACTCACAGGGTCCCTCATTCGCCTAAGATGACTCGAAGGCGAAAGGCACCGTCTTTTTATTTTCAGTCGATTGCATTGATACCTCCGCCCCGGAAAGCTTTGTGTAGCGTGGTTTTGCACTGCCTCCGGGATCGGAGGCATTGCAAGCTTTCTCCACCACACGTGACTCCGGGATCGGCCCACCTATGACCAACGACAACGTCATTTGTGATGACGTCATCACATGACGTCACGTTATGCGACGCCACGGCGACGTCATGATGACGTAACAAGTTTTTAATCTGTGACGTCATGGTGACGTCATCATATGATGGTAACTTTTTTTTGCATCACTCGTGTTGACGCCGACGCTCATTTTTCGTGTTTGATGAGGCATCTAAGGCTATCGCCGTAAATATTGGCGAAGTCGTTTCGTATCCACTTGCCATGGATGGAGCGTGTAACAGAAGGACTTATCTCATCAGGTAGATAGAGATGAGAAAAGAATGACAGACAGGTTAGCCATGCAGTCGCAGCGGGAATGTATGCGTGTATGTACTCTACAGATGGTTGTTAGTGGAAGAGGGGAAGGAGACGTGAGAAATGTGGATCACACCCGCATACGAATGTTCGCTCACAAAAAAGTCTCTCGTTTACAGACAGGTGGCCCTCAAGATAAGTGACATAGTGAAAACTTATCACTGCAGTGCTTTCAAGATATGCACTATCTCTTTAGAGTCCTATACACACTCTATTTTTTCTACACTATTATCGTCAGCCTGACTACGCTCACACGTATACAGGGCACAAGCCTCTCTCATGTTTGCCAATGAACCCGGTTCTGTGCCTGCAGCGGCCATGCTATTCCCTCAAGCTTCTTTATGTCATCTGCCCATCCAACCTTTTGCATCCCGCACGCGCGCTTGCCTTCTCCTTGGAATCCACGCGCTACATGCCCTGCCCATGTCCATTTCTTCTTGATTTCGACTAAGATGTCCTTCGCACCCATTTGTTCCCTGATCTTCTCTGCTCTCATCTTGTCTCTTAAGGTGGGGGAGCAGTAGGCGGGCCTTTACATGTAAACGCCAAATTAACGCAGTCTCTTCTTATCGTTTGCGTTAATTTGGCGTTTGTGTGCAGTCGCAGGGCTGAACGACCCTTCAGTCTACATTTCGCGCTCGTGAGATGCATCTGATCCCAAGCACATGTTTTGTTGCCACATTCAACGATACTGCCGTCGTTACAGCCGACGAACTAGTGACTAGGTGGCAAAACTGGCAGCAGACAGTGAACAAGAATCAAACAGCGTTAGCACTTAGGACGAGTTTGCCTGACTTCGCACTTCTGTATATATATATATATATATATCAACGACCGATTAAACGCACTTGAGCCAACGCTAGTTCGTGCACGTATACTCAATTCACTCGAATGCCCGGAGATGTTGAAGCTAATCGGCCAACATCTTTCGATTCGTCAACACGCACAACGTTGTCAAAGCCTTCACCATGGCGTGTGAACGTCGGCACGAGGCAGACCGTTCTCACGTGTCTTTGTCGTCTAGAACAGGAACTAAAGATAACATACGTGCGCCTAAGCACCACCGGACATCGTTTATCAGTAAAACAGCAGCTAAGTGTTTGGATAACTGAATAGTCAGACGCTAAGAGGCTCCGGTCTCCTTTAAGGCTGTTAGTGAAGTGTTACCAGGAGTTGAAACCCTCAATCAACAACCAAAGCAATTAAGTTCCCTCCGTATATGCGAGTCCGTACATCCTACTCAGAAGCGGCCAAGTGAAACAAACCGTATAGGTCAGCGTAAGTGGTTCGTGTATGTTTGTTTGCTTGAGAGGTGGGTATATCGTAGATATACGTGAAGTATAGCAAGTGGCGTAGAGCAAGAAAACAGCGCCGTCCGTGTAATTGTGACTTTGCCTGGAAGTGACGAAGAGGTGGAGCAGAAGCGTTAAATGCTCTGTGCATGCCTGCGGACGCCTCTAGTTCCGCCTCAGTTTCCGCTTCGCCAATCACATCGCTCCTGGCAGGCTTTGAGACCCTGCCGCGTCACGGAGCACGGAGATGCGCGCTTTTTTTCAGTTCCTGTATATCAGAGAGCCGGGTGATTAGTCCTTCATTTCGACACCTGGCGGTGCAGGGAGGGCATACACGTGGGTACAGTAGAGGTCTGGCTACTTGGAGTTTCATGTAATCTCACCTCGCCGCTGGCAACTCGAGTACCCGTCAAAGACTAAACAGGCAAAGAAAGGTTACACCAGTTAGCATATACACTGTACTCTATTTATGACGTGAAATCCCTGGCGGCTCTCGCATGTGCGGAAAATGCCACTTCAGAAAAAATGCGTATACGCATAGTTACGCATAGTTACGCATAGTATACGCTGTATCATAAAATAGCTTTTAGAAGCTACAAAGTCAGTACATTATGTGGCATTTCAGTGGCTTCCGAGTCACTGTGGAATCAAGGGAAATGAAGTGGAAGATCTGTTGGCAAAAGCCACTCATCATTATACCCAAACCCACCTCAATCCTATGTCACAATGCAACGTACACCGCATATTACGAAGAGTAAAACGTGAATTACGTTTGTCCACCTGGTTCTCAGACAGCACAAAGGAATCGATCTTGTATATATATACGCTATTGACCCCAACCTTGAGTGCGTATTATATATTCTCAGCTCCCACGACGTATCGACACACTCATGCATCGCCTATAAGACTCGGAACTGCTTACACAAAGCACCTTTTTATTCCGGATTCAGCGTGCGCCGTCGTCAACATGTTCGTGCGGCCACGACGACGAGGATGTGCATCATCTGTTGCTCGACTGTCCCAGGCACATCACACACAGACAGCGACTTGAACAGGAACTCCACTCGCTGGACTCGGAGCGGACGTTCTCGTTGGCGAAAATACTATAGATCCATCGCCATCTCGGATAAATCGCAAAGCAATGAAAGTGCTGCAACGTTTTTTGGAGACACTAATATTTTGCGATGAATATTGAGCGGACTTCATTGAAAGTGTGCACTACGATTGTACGTGTGCTCCGTTCAAACGAGAACTTCTGAACTTACCAAATGTAGGACTGCACATGTGCATGTGTATTATTTTTGTTTCTTAATTTCTTTATATCCTAACAACCATGCGGAAAGGGGTAGCCGTCTCCAAGCAATGGCGACATCTCCTTCATTTATGTCTTATTTCAACAAAGAAGTCATCGGCAACTTCTTCAAGCACACCCTTTAGGTTATTGCAGGTGGTTTGCATCTTCAGGGGAGACGTGACCATCAGAATACACTATTCCGCATAGCTTCGACTAAACTGAACTTTTATGAAACGAAATCCCTTCGAGCGTCGACTTTACCCTCGGCTGAGATTTTTGCCACTGTTACATCATACACCACTAAGACACCGCCAAGACTCAACGTCTGGCCGCCGCCTGTGCTAGGGGGCTCCGGTAGGGCCAGTCTCCCAGCCGCCCGCCTCCTTTGACCCTCCTCTCCCCCCCCCCCCCCCCATGGGCATAGAATAAAGTGTTGTATCTCTCTCCCTTATTATCGTTCTACAGAGTTATAAGCTAAGCAAATGAAACTTCTTAAACTGCTTCCAAATAGGTCCCACCGACTAAGCGGTAGTTATGTAGAAAGGGAGAGTAGTAGCGAAAGTCATCGGCAACTTCTTCAAGTGACGTGATTTTTAGTGGATGAACACGCGTGTTCCTGTATATAACCAACACGTCGGATTCGCGTGGTCATTTACAAAGGCCCATGATATGAACAGTCGACTGGTCGTAAATGGTCTCAAATGGCCGCTTTGGTCGACTGCAGCCGATTGCGACTGCAGCCGCAATCCTCTGAACCAATCAGATGCGCAGGAACAGGACATCAGTTTATTTTACGGGGCCATGGCAATGCGAGCCATAAGTGAGCAGACGTGAATTCTGGGTGGCGACGGGTGTTAGTCGCACTCAGTTGTGAACATTGGTCGCCTTAATTTGTTTTTTTTTTTTTGGACGCGAGTCGCAAATAGTCGCGTGTCCGGTGCGAGTGGCACGTGTGAATGAGCCTTAAGACTAAGTAAGTCCTCAGCCGTGTTCAATAGGTCTCAGTCTGAGTGAGCCTGACTGGGCAGAATTCTTGTGAGTCTGAGTGCGAAGTTGATCTGGCTGAGTAGAATTCGGGTAAGTGTGAGTAATACGAGTGACTACCTAGCTGACCATAATTTTGGTTGTGCCTCAGTCGAAGTGAGTCTTGAGCAAAAAGCATGCTTTAAGAGTGGAAGCTGAGTGGGTTGTTCATTTTGCCGACACATAAACATTGATACGCATGACTGCCACATGAAATCCTGCTTCCGGCACTATACGCTACTAAAAGAGTGCAGAATGATTCGGGATCCTATATATGGTTGCCGTAATTATTCCTCCTTCCTTTGTCAACCGCCCCGCCACGGTGGTCTAGTGGTCATGGCGCTCGGCTGCTGACCCGAAGGTCGCGGGATCGACTCGCGGCCGCGGCGGCCGCATTTTCGATGGAAGCGAAAATGTTTGAGGCCCGTGTGCTTAGATTTAGGTGCACGTTAAAAAACCCTAGGTGGTCTAAGCTTTCGGAGCCCTCCACTATACGGCGTCCCAAATAATCGTATCGTGGTTTTGTGACGTTAAACCCCAGATATTAATAGTATTCCTTTGTCAACCAGCAGCCTTCAGGATTTTCTGTGGAGCGCGCGGGATGGTCAGGAGAGCTGTGAAGGGTGGAAACTTATTATGTTGGTAGGACATAATAAAGGTAAGAACAGCGCAACATACAAGAATCAACACGCAGCGCTGACTTTCAACAACACTTAATAGCCAAGCGAAGGCCTTATATATATATATATATATATATATATATATATATATATATATATATATATATATATATATATATATATATATATATATATATATATATATATATATATATATATATATATATATACATATACACGACACGGAGGCATGCATGGAAGAGGCTGCAGCTGTATCGAACGCGTCGATGATTACAACAAATCACTCGTCACGTTTTGATTGTGCTCGAGCACAGGGCGAAATTTAAAATTGATTGAGATGCGCAATCTCTTTTTTTGCAGTAGCTCAACTTACGGGGAACTTACACAAAAGCTATCAAACTTTCTCATGCGATACGCTTCAATACTCTTTCGCGTTATCTGCGAGCGGTGCTTACCTCGCAACGCGGGAGAACGGGTGGGGTACCTTAAAAGGCTAAAATATTCGTATTTTGGCTGCTCGATCGAGACCGGAGGTGAGGAAAATACATATACGCGCTGCGAAGAAATACATAAACTTCGAATATGAAGATATTTGCATAAATATTTGGCGTTCGAATTCGCGAAGGCCTCCCGAGGCAACTGTGGCACGTCGTGTATGCACGCGTGAGGCTCGTGTGCTCCATGCCACCGATGTCGATTTATTTATTAGATTTTTATTTTTTTAACTTTACGCTACAGCTATCGCCCGCAGCCCCTTGGCGCCATGCAAATTTGCTTGCTTCGGCGGCACCGCGCCCGCACCTTGGTGCGCGCACGAATCAAATTGCTCTGAACACACATTTCGTGCCAATTTATACGCACTCATATTCGTATAGCTTAAAGACGACGTCTACTCAAAACGCGCAGAGCTTCGTTTTGCGAAGTTGTTATATACTGCACTTTAGATCAGTTAGAGGTATTTGTGGCGAAGCAATCGCATCGAAACAATGTATACATCTAAACCCTAGCTGCTGCAAATATGCCGAGAAAGTGATCTGCCGTATAAGTTTTACTTGAGTACAGCATGGCGGCTGCGAGCTCGTAGTCGCACTTATACATTGGCACACTGTGAAAAAAAAAAAAAAACAAAAAAACGAGTAATCGTTACTATTTTCGGGGAGTATTGAATTGCCAGGTATATATGACTCTCTTTAAAGAGTCAACGTTAACTATCTTTTGGGTCCCACGGCTCTCCTAGAAGAGTATATTGACCTCCTAAGAGAGTTCACGTGTCTTCTATGAGACCAATATTACAATGTTGTCTTGGGTAAGGTACTATATAATTTATACACATTCGTATGAAACCCCCGTAAAAAATTTTGCAAGCGGCGTAATCATTTCAATGACGGCAATACAAGGTACTTATTAAATAAGTGATTTGTATTATGAAAACTTTTTTTTGTGTGTGTGTGTGTGTGCGTTAGCTGCAGTGACTCCCACAACATGGTATCCTTTAGGTTTACGCATTGCTGTCGTATGTTCACATATTCTTTAGAATGTCTAAACACATACTCACCACCCTATAACGAGACGTCAACTCTAGCCTGTTGATTATATGGTGCCTCTATCTCCGTATGTATGTATAATCCCAATTTGTAACATTACTTTAAATAACCTTAAGCAGGAGAAGACACGCAAATTGGGCGAGTTGGTGAGGTTCCACAACAAGAGACACACACGGCGCCGATTGCCGCCGTGCGTGTCTCTTCTTCCTTCGTCTTGTGTTTCAGAAAGCGCTGTTTTATATTTTTACCATGAAACTTAAGCAAACGAGATCAACGGCAGTGTCTTATGCAACTAAAGCACCACGAGTCCGCAACCTGTTTGAGAAATGTGGCCGTTGTATACTTGTACCATCCCGCCTGCTCCTCTCAAGTCTCTTATAATACTGCACATAGTACAGCAGTGCTTTCGAAACACGCGCACATTGCGCATAAGCAAGCCGGACAGGCCCAACAAGAACTCACTGCCAGAACTTATTCCTTAAAGCAGCAACTTTTCACGTCTGCGAAAGCTCATGATGATGAAACTTTGCGCCGTCCGGTTTGGCGTGAGATCGTTCTTCCATGACATCTGCATGCAGCAGCTCCCGAAAAGTCGACATCCTTGGCGCCTCTGAATAGGCGCAATGCTTGCTAGAACGAAGCAGCTATAGAATCCTGTGCGTTACCTGCGCCCATGCGACTTTCTGCGCGATGAGTTGATGTGATGTAACACAGAACTGCTGGCAGCATGCATGCCAGTACATGCATCGAAAGAAGATGCGCTTCGGATTTCCCAATGTTTCGCATAAGCCGTCCACGTATCATACCCGTTCCGTATACTGTCATGTTTCTCGCACCTGGACTTTCCTGAATTTCACGTTGCTGGACGCTGCATCCCGCGTATATAGCATTCCTGTTTTAATGCAAACAGTATCATTTCGCGGCTATAGCGAAAGCCGCTTTCGTCACCTTATATCGGGTGTATAGCTTTACCCGCTTGTGATTGGACGCGCTTGCCGGCTCTATATAGTCGCTTCTCATTGGACGCGCTCTGTCGCACATCAGCCGCTATGCGTCATCGTATATTGGGCGCTCCGTTCTTTTGAACAACTCCCACACACCGCGCTGTTCTATACTCTCGCTCTCCCCGGTAGAGACGTCGTAATCGCGGCAGCCACTTGTTACACGCCATGTATGAATTCGTAAAGTGAACTCTGGCGAAGGTTGGTCCACAACCTTTGTTAGATATAAGTAAGCACATAGTCCACGAAAAGCTGATATATATATATATATATATATATATATATATATATATATATATATATATATATATGTACTTCGGGTGATCGATGTATCCGGTTCGATAGAAAGTTGCCCAAAATGTAGTTTTATTAACGTTTCGGCTGGTGGGCCAGCCTTCTATCGTACCGGACCCATCGATCTTCATACCCAAAGTGTGTGTGTGTGTGTGTGTGTGTGTGTGTGTGTGTGTGTGTGTGTGTGTGTGTGTGTGTGTGTGTGTGTGTGTGTGTGTGTGTGTGTGTTGCCGACATAGTGCCTCTACAGGAATAAAGGCGCCATGTGCGCCATACTCGGTTTTTCGGTATAATGATTTATGAGACTGCCTATCTTGGAACTAAAGTGCGAAAACTAGTATGTTCAATTACAGGAAACATGTGTACACGTGTATACCCCTCCTAATCTCTTTTAAGGAAACGCGGCAGCATGGCGTCGTCGTTGCGAAGTCATATCGGGCCATACATGTGTTGCGTTCTGAATTATATATATACTTTTTTTTTTATCTCTCGATGTCGCCACGCTTCCTGCAACTGCACACACGGGACGTGACGTGATTGTCTTATGTAGACCAACTTTCGTAAAAATAAGAATTACAAATCTTAAGATCGCGCGGGATTGCGGATACGTATTGGTCAGAACGTTCGTTGCCGCCGCGTTATCTCGCTATATGAGCTATATAGCTCACAATACGTACAGCAAGATGTTCACATGCTCTGAGTTTCCCAACTGCCTCGCGTGCCTGTTCCGACCTGGATTTTTTTTAAGCGAAGCTTTTATATCTCGCGGACTTCGGCATCGCCTACGCGAGAAACCCGGTCGTCCCTTAGAAAAATAGATTTAGAGCGTCTATAGACTGTAAACCCATTTTTAGATAGTCTATATACTGTCTAAATTTATTTTTGTAAGGGGTGAGCGAGCGTAATGCCGCCATCGAAGATGCGTCGCTCACATGGGTGTTTGTGTGCGCCGTTTTCCAATAATTGATGCTTTCTAGATCGTGGGCTTGTCGGGGACCAACCGTTTTTTGATACGGCAATCTGGTTTTCCATAGAGGTGCCTTGTCATTTCACGTTGCTACATTTCATTGTTGCCTGTATATGAACGCGCGAACGTCGTTGATGCCCGTACAGCAGCTGAAGTGTGGCGCTGCTGAGCACGTCGATGAAGGTACGATTCCTGGAATGGAGGATGGAAACGGTTAGGAAGGAACATTGCGCAATGCAAAGGAAAGCAAGAAAAGAAAGAAGGAAAGATAGAAAGAAAGAGAGAGAGAAGAAAGAAAGAAAGAAAGAAAGAAAGAAAGAAAGAAAGAAAGAAAGAAAGAAAGAAAGAAAGAAAGAAAGAAAGAAAGAAAGAAAGAAAGAAAGAAAGAAAGAAAAGTGGTACATGTTAGGCAAGCAGATGCAAAGTATCGCTTGCCGCCATTTTCCCAATAACGCTAGCACCCCCGTATCATTGTCCGGAAATATCTCGAGAAAAGAAAAAGATCAGGGATTCGGCGAGATGCTGTATGGGATCGAACTGACGAGTCTTTTCGTTGGAAAGTGCCAATCGTCATTGCTCTTGGTCATCATGTGCGTTCACTGTATATATATACTTGTCAACAAATAACGCTGGTAAACAATTCCGTGCTTCTTTTTGTCCAAGGCTATTATTTTGACTGTAAAAATTCGGCACATCACGTGCCTTGTGGGAACCGGTATCATGCGAAGCAGTCGGCGAGTACTTCTATGCTGCATTTCTTGGCTTGAGCCAAGCGTTATACGAGGTGGATCGACGAGTTTCTTTTTTTTTTTAATTGTAGTAGTTGTGTGCACATCGTGGGCTTGCCAGGCACGTCGACAGCACTGGCGTTTATAGGGTAACTTATAGTGTGACGTAACGTCAGCACTCACGTTAGAGCACATACGTCTGTATTATCGAAACGAAGTGCACTTTATGGGGCAATCATGTGAATATCATGCGTGACTTTCGTTAGCGTATCCCTCCGAGGTCGAGCAACGCTTGACTATAGCTTGCTGAATCATAGGAGCATAAATGTAATGTTTATAAAAATGCTATAAAAGCGGAGCCAACACTGGAACCACAGACGTTAACCTGACATGACGCCTGTATCGTAGGAGTACATATGTAGCGTTTGTTGCTTTTTTAAATAAAATTAGATAGGCAGCACCACAACCACAACAGACGTTGCACCGACATTGCGCCTGCATAGGGTATTTTTCCTAAGCACTTTCAAGACCTGGCGTGGCTCTGTGGTAAAATACCTGACTGCCACGCAGAGTGCTTGGGATCGATTCCTACTGGGATCGCAATTTTTAATCTTTGCATTCATCGGGTCAACGCTGGCGACGTCGGTTTTTCTTAACGCTCTCGCATTTAAATTACCAATGTATGTTCTCGCCGTTCCTGGGTAAATACAAACTGTCGATCATTTGTGGCGCATACCCGTACACTGCGGCCCGTGGTAAACGGGTATGTGCCACACGTGTCTGGAGGAAAGGGTTTGAGGACCTACTCGACAGGGTTTCCACGTTATTCATGTCATGACCAGACAGCCATATTCTTGAAATCCTCTTACCCTCCTATGCCATTATTGGAATACCCTCAGTTAAGGAGGTGATCACGAGAGCACCGAGACGTAGGCGGATAGATAGATAGATAGATAGATAGATAGATAGATAGATAGATAGATAGATAGATAGATAGATAGAAACGCTCAAAGTGCCAAAGGCTCGTTATGAAATGCTTCGCATTTAAAACTTCCCTCGTTCCGCAAGCATCCGCAGAAATGCCAGGAGGGCTTCCGCGCGGTGAGAGCGCCGACAGCCAAACCTATGAGGAACGTTATCCTACCTGGCACGCAAGAGAGGTGCGCCCGATTGAGGGCGACTCCGTAACTCCTCGCCCCCAATACTTTCCTTGGCTTGATTCTCTCTTGGTTATCATGAATGTTGTCTGTATAGCACAGGAAAACGAGCCCTTAAAATTCTCCTTCTTTCGTTCCAAAATGAGTAGTGTGTTTAGATGAAATGGTAGACGATTCATGAATACTCCGTAGTCTACCATGGGAGGAGACCTGTACGCCAGATGTCCCTACATACTCTACGGGACAGGATGTGTGCTTTGCACAAGTAGGAAAAACAACAGGACTGTACACTCTTCTATGCATGGGAGAGCCCTAGTGCCGTCCCTTTGGTGAACAAATGCTTCGTTGTACTTAGAGAGCAAGTGGTTGACGCTTTACAGTTTGTGTTGAGAAAATTGAGGGACGCTTAAGCTTCGCCTTTAGGAGTTGAACACGACAGCGATATCCTGCCCCTAGTGCGTACTTCGACCACTTAGTACATACTTCTTATTGTATGTTTTTACTCGACAAGTTCAGATTGTGCATTACTGCAATGTAATTCACAAAGTACAAAGTGACCGCATAGCCGCAGCACGCCGAGCTTTGGAGTCTGCCTTCTCTGCCTCCGTCTTGCGTAGCCGCCCTCGTTGTCGTGCGCCACTTGACACTGAACAGAATGAGCGCACTAAGGTGTGTGCCTTATGTATGGGTAGCATGCTTTAAACCAGGAGCAATTATGCGCCAGAAACATTTACGAAGTTGCGATGCACCCACTACGTGGTCTTAAGGGAATACGTGCAGTAATGTGTGTGCCTTTTATAATGGGTGGCTGGCTTTAAACCACGAAGTATTTATGATATTCACGTGGTGTGACGCCCGATGGCAATGTACGCTTGTACCACGCAATATTACTGCGATATTACATCTCGTACCGTGGCACCTGTATACAGGACGCGTATGTTTGTGAAGCATGAAAGTACTTTCAGCGCAGTTCCAAGCAGAGGCGGGACTGTGTGGTAGAACACCTGCTTTCCACGCAGTCGGCCTAGGTTCGATTCTCACTCGGACCCAACATTTTTATTATTTATTTTATTTGCAGCTTCCTTGTTTTTTCAGTCGCTCACAACCAACGACGCCGACGCCGACGGCGGAATTTCTGCGAAATGAGCTCTATAACACTATCGAGTTAAACGGTTTATTTCATCGTAGGTTGTTACGAACACTTACGAACACTTGGAACCGTGTCTGTACAACTAGAACATTAAAATACACAAATGACTAAGCACCAACATACATGTAACGTTTTAACAGAAATGTCCAAGTCCACAGGGTGTCCCTAATACACGCTACTAAGAACGAGCGTACACACACTTATCACAATCACGGTCGGACTGGAAAGACGCGCGCGCGTGTTCCGTCGGACCGCAGTCGCGAACGCAACGGCAGGGTCGCAGCGACAACACGGTGGTGCGGCCGGAGGTAGAAACAGACGCATTGCGAAGGCCGTAGGACGGAACGCTCGCGCGTCTTTCCATTCCGGCCGTGATCACAATATACATGACTTGGTGAACATGCCAGCATAAGTATCTACAGCTTGGAACGTACTCCTGACTTTGAAGAACTGTTCAGAAAAAAAATTTTTACACTATGTACAGAGCATACATTCTGCGTGACATATCAGTGTTCGGGGATACATTCACATTTTCACAATTGCACATCACAAAAACTAACACTTTCGCATAGGGCGAGCAGCAGAAGTCTGATCAACATAACAAATGAACGTAGATCACAATTGACACACTAGGTAATAGGGTAAAAGGGTAAAGGGGTAAATGTGTAGGTGAACATACTCTTCCATCGTGTACATCAACGTGGTGGTAGATTCACTAGGACATGAGATATCAAGGTGGCGAACACAGATCAAAAGGGCGAGAAGACAAGCACATCAACTCCGAACCGACGGTGCGGCCTAGCACCATGTCGGCCGAAAAATAAGTTGGACCCGTTCATGCTCAACGCCGACAAAAGGGCATGACCAATGGCGCAGAAACTCGCGCTCCCCCAGGAAGAAAAGCTCATCAGAGGGGAACGCGAGGATCTCACGCTTCATGCGCCCCAATATCGGCCATAAAACACGTCGACGGCAATTCCCAGCAACGGCTTCGCAGCGGTTGCGCCAAAGGCTGAACAGGCCGGCAACTAGTAAGAGTGCCGCGAAGCGCCCTCGTGGGAACTGGCCACCGGACACGAACCCTCGGACACCCTGTCCACGAAAGCCAGCATGGACCGCACGCCAAAAAAGTCGGGCGACCACGCATTCGATCGTCGCATGTCGGTTGGTCTCAACCATGACGCAGTTCGGGCAAGTGGAGGTGCGTACCACCTGCCATCGTTGCAAACGATCTCGAGTGGGGAGCAAGCCCCAGCCCCATCGCCAAACAGTCACGAAGGTGACCCAGCAACGCCGCTGCGGTCATGTGCTTTCACGGGCGACTCATTACCGCATGGCGGTGTCGGGGTACTAAAGGCTGCACAAGGGCGACCATTGCGTCCACTACTTTCGCTTCGGTTACATCGATCTCGGAGCATGTAGTCTCTAGACGGCGGTGGAAGGCTAGGAGGGCACGATACACAGTCGGTAAGTGGGAGGACTGCGGACCACAGTTGATAGGACCAGCGGGCACTAGGGCACGCAGGGATGGGCCCAGGTGGTAATGCGCGAGTGTCTGCGCAGGCGCATCATTATTTAAAACGCGCAATAAAGTGCGGAGGGACAGGATGGAAGCCGTAACGGCCACGTCGGGGAACGCGAAGCGTCCTCGGCTGCGCGGTTGCGCTAACGTGAGGCGGGATAATAATTCCGTACCACCAGACCAAAAGAACTAGGTGATTAAACGCTGAACTTTCTGTGAAACGCGGAGCTTGCGTTTGACGGTGTGACATAAGTACCAAAATTTGCCGAGGTAAACCGATTGCGACAAGTACCGGCGTTCTAAAAGGGGAAAATCGAAGTGCTTAGCAGCGTCTATGTTTTCTGTTAGAGATTGTATAACAGATGCCCAGATATTCTCGTGTATACCGAAAGCATTGTAAGTGACACCTATAGTATCTCCATGGTGGGGGACCATTGCAAAGGCAACGTGATGTTAATACGTCCGGCAGGGTTTCCAATGAAGAAATACTGACTTTATGACAAGTTTAAACGAACACCGGAAATTCCACCGTAATGGGAAAAGGCATTCAGGACGTGCTGCAGTGACTGTTCGTTGTGTATGTACAGAGTAATATCATCGGCATAGGCAGTTACTTTAATTTCATTGTGGCCAGGGAGGTGTAAGCCATGAATCTGTGGATCTCCTTCGATAGTCTTTAAAAAGGGCTCTAAGGCAAGGACGAATAAGACGGGGGAGAGAGGACAACCCTGACGGACTCCTCGTGTAACCTGAAATGGGCGGCTCTCGCGCGAATTTAGAAAAAGGGTACTCTCGGAGTTAGCGTACATAGCACGAATGAGGCGGATGAACTTGGCAGGAAAACCGAATGATCGTAAGACGTTGAATAAATAAGTATGTTCAACGAAGTCAAAAGCTTTTTCTTCATCTAAGGAAACCAGTAACCCCTGGGCGCATCGTCCAGTGGTGTACTGTATTATGTCACGCGTGAGCCAGGTATGACTATATGAATGTCGCGGCCTGGAATGGAACAGACTTGGTAGGGAGCTATTAGCGATGGAAGAGACGGACTGATGCGGCGTACCAGAATGTTAGCGAGGAGTTTGTAATCCGCATTGAGAAGGGTGATGGGGCGCCAATCTTCGGGTCGTGTGGATTGGGAGTCTTTTTTGGGTATCAGTGTGATATGGCCGCTACGGAAAGAGTGCGGGAGGGAAAGATCGTGGAAACAGCGCATGATCACACGTGACATAAATGAGCCAATAATGGGCCGAAACGCGATGTAGAACTCGACGGGGAGGCCATCGGCACCAGGGGCCGAACCCTTTTTTATTGCATCTAAGGCGTGTTTGATTTCAGAATCCGATGGTGGCGATAGGAGTGTGTCATAATCCGCGTTGGAGTTACGGGGTAAATCTTGCAGGAGGGGGTGCAAAGAACCCCTTGCGGCAGAACTTACGCTATAGTAGCTGACTGAGCTATAAATTCAAAGTGACGCGTGAAGGCCTGGAAGTCGCGTGAGCCAGTAGCGGCAGGAGCTAGAGGGCGCAGCGTGTGAGCAGGCGAGCCGCACGGATGGATGAGCGCCCGGCGTACATACCGGAGGACCTCAGGGTGTGGACATAGGCGCACGTCTACAGCGCTAAGCTGCCGCTGAGAGTGAAGAGGCGCGCATGACACGCTGGTACCTGTCTACTAGCTCTGCTTGCCATGCACGCATGACGGGAGAGGGGCATGCGTCCCGGTGGGCAATGCGGATTTTCTGCATTAAAACGTTAGCGGTCCTGCGTCACACGAGCGCGGAGTGCCCTACCCGACGCACCATAATGGTGACGCCACTGTTCTTTCAAATGATCCCAGTCAGTGAGATCTGCGCCAATAAGTGGTGCGTGTAGTGCTCCGGACAAATCCTGGGCCGTTTGAAAGTCTTGAAGGACGCAGCAATCCAGACGCCATGGCCTCTGAATTGCCGGCGTCCCCGCAGGCAGGTGTAGGGTCAGCGCAACAGGGTGGTGGTCACCTATATACACGGGCGTAGGTGGTAGTGACAGCATCTCGACATTGCGTACGAAGGCCATGAGGCCGGGGGAGACATATGCTCGATCAAGTCGACTGCTCGACGTCGCGCGACGCCAAGTATAAACATACCTCCCACCATATACGTACGGTCATGTACATCAGTCAGTGACAACTGCTGTACGAGACGCTCAAGTTCTTTGGCATTCCAGTTAGACCGGCCTCGACCTGGACCTCGGACGTCAGTGTGGGTGTCTAAGGCAGAGTTGAAATCTCCTAAAAGTACCAAATGTCGAGAATTTAAAAGGTAAGTGTCGAGGGAGCGAAAAAATGTGGCAGAGTTAGCGGACACCGCCGGCCCAAAGACGCCAACAAATCTAATGCGCAAAGAAAAGAAAGTGCAGTCGAACGCCAGCACGCGTCCGGAGGCATCGAAGGTGATATGGTGGTCACGCAGAAGGCTGCGGTTAAAGACAGTAACTCCGACGCCAGTCGAACGTGTGCTAGAAGTCATAGAGTTTCCTACAATACTTACTAGAGGGAACTCTGGCGCTAGTGTCTATGGGAGCTGCAACGCATGACGCTTCAGCCAGCATGGGAATGATGGGTAGTACACAAATTTGTCTAAACTTCGTACTTTCGGCTCCGTTTGGCTCCGCGTCGGCTGCATCCGCTTTGTCAAAAAACAAAGTTCAGCAAAAGTCAGCAGTTTCACTTCGCCACTTTAACTTCTTTAGGCTCAGCAATTCAAATCTGGTCACGAAGTTCACAACGGTCTATTCTTTTATCCGAAACGAACGCCAAAACACAGCAATAAACAAAGCCACAAGTGCGTTTGAAGCCGCAAGCACGAAGACTAGGCAAATTTGTGTACTACCCATCATTCCCATGGTAGCTGAACGATCGCAGCGCCAGAGTCCCCTCTAGTTAATTTTAGGAAACTCTATGCTAGAAGTAACCACTGACCTCCATTAAAAAGGCTGGACGGCGCATCCCCGCTCTGCGAGGCGGGCGCTTGTGAAGCCACCGGAAGGTGCCCTGTTTGTCCCGGAAGCCGGCGTCTTCTGTGCGTCTCAGTCGCGCAATTCAAATATTCTCGGGTGCCAGCTGTTGTTATGATCGTTTTTATTTTTTATTTTTTCAAACTCGGCGATTACGCCTCACTTTAGACGCCGACGAACGCTACACGAAAGATGACAGACGCCGTGCCGACACCGTCCGAATACGGCGGAGTGCTGCAACGTACAAAATGCGTAAAAAGTAATGCAACTTTGAGGTACTTACGCGTGAAATGTCTTCCCTGACGACTTTTCCGGTAGATTCATACAGTTTACTGCGCTACAAGCAGGTATTTCTTTAAAAAAAGAAGAGAAAAGCTCTTTTCCGGGACAAAAACGGCGGCTTCCGGTGGCTTCACGCCCGCGTGCGCGATGCGCCATCCAGCTCCTCCTAGTGGAGATCAGTGGAAGTAACAATCAATGTTAAATGCGCGTTTGAATGCCAGAACATCTGAGAGCTTGAAAAAGTTAGTTTCCTGTAGAAAAAGTAGGTCACAAGATAGTGAACGCGCAAAATTTATAACTTCAGCCTGTTTTTGAGGGTTGCGGAAGCCATGAACGTTAAACGCAATGACTTTTAAAGTAAGAGCCATGATGATATAGAAAATAAGAATACAAAATAAGAGACCGAAAGGCAGGAGTACCTTTAGTGGGCGCGGGAGCGGGTGAAAGCACCCCGCGAGCGGTTCAGTCATTTCTTGCGGCCGGGCGACACACCGGAGGCGCGAGGCTTCCGGGGTCGCGTTGGTGTCCGCAAGGGACTTCTGTCGCGGCTGCGGGTTTCCGAGTCGCTGCTGGAAACGCGGTGACGCTTGATGTTGGAACTTCGAATGGAGAGGGGCACCAGAACGTTGACACTTTCCCGGTTGACGTCGCTGGGGGTAGCGTCTTCGTCAATTTGCAGGGGCGTCTCACTTGAAGAGCCGCCTGAGTCTTCAATGTGGACGGTTCCGTCGTCTGTAGACGGAGACTCCTCGCGGACGATGAGGAGGCCACGTGACTGTCGTCGGACGTCACGCTGTCGTCGGCGTCTGTCCGTTCAGCAGATCCGCTGTGGAGCGAGGTCCGGTACGTCGTTCAATAGTGATGACCGGTGGGCGCGAGACGCACACCGGATCATTAGCCGTAGAAGCGCTGGCCGGGTCTGGGCTAACCGGGGACGCAGCGGGCGTTGGATGTGGCGCCGCGTCCTGTGTGTTTTGGTCTTGGGCAGGGCCTGGGGTAGGTGCCGGTGGGACCTTGCGTTTGTCCGAAGCCGGCGTCAACGGTTGAAGCGGTGGGAAGTCCTTAGAGGCTGCTTCTGAGTACGACCTTCGAATAGTGCAGGCGACGGTGGCATGGGGGTCTCCAGAACGACGGCACGGAAGAGAGCAGCCCTTTCCGTCGTGGCCATAGGTGCCGCACCTCCCGCAAAACGGTGCCGTGCAGTTCATCCTGAAGTGGCCACTTTCTCCACAACGTCGGCACACGCGCTGAATACCTTTGTAGTCGCAGGTCACTCGGTGACCTGCCACCTTCAGGTAGTTTGGCACAGGGGACGACGATTTCATCTCCATGCGGACGTACCGCGTACCAGTGGTCACGGTCGGATGCGCCCCCATGAGTCCTCTGGTAATGTGGAGCACCTTCCCGTAGGGAGACAACGCCTGGGCGAGGGCCTCACTAGGGACGCGGCACGGCAGAAAGAGAACAGTGACTTGTGTTACTTGAGGGCCCAGGGGCACAATGGCGACGCGTTCTCCTCGGATGTCGAGGTGCGACGTGTCCACGATTTGAGCCAGAGCGGCTTCGCTGTTGACGGTAACTTGGTAGTTCCGGCCTCCGAAGTGCTGAACGCAGTACACTTCTTCGATGCCTACTATTGAAGACGTCGCGTAAGCGACGTCTTCGGGACTTGCCGCCTCAGGGACGACGCCATCGAAGGCTCACGCCTTCTTCGGGGACTGCCTTGCCATCAGGGGCGTAGCCAGAAATTTTTTTCGGGGGGGGGTTCAACCATACTTTATGTACGTTCGTGCGTGCGTTTGTATGTGTGTGTATATATATACGCAAGCAAAATTGAAAAATTTCGGGGGGGGGGGGGTTGAACCCCCCAACCCCCCCCCCCCTTGGCTACGCCCCTGCTTGCCATGATGGGTGCCCGCCAGCCCAAGGACGCCCTGTAACACTAACTACGACCGGCACCGTTCTTCTGCATATACGATCTTAGCCAAGAGAGTCTATCCATTTTTCTTTCTCTATGGTCTTTCACAATTGTACATCGCAAACACTAACACTTTCGCATTGTGCGAAAAGCAGCTCCTTCGTGTTCCGGTGAAAGAGCGTATATCGTTGGAGCCGAAGTTTACAAAGGGGTGCTAGTTGCATGTCAATATAAAGAACCGTCAAGATTGCTCTACTCACGCAGGCGCTTGTGCAATCAATTACACTATGATTACTGGACATTTCGAATCGGTACTAAAATTGTGATGGAACGCTTTGTCTCCGGGCCAACTCTTTAAGCTAACGCTCGAGATAGGAGCCAGCGATGTAGGAGAGAGAGAGAAAACGTTTATTAGAGCCAGAAGGAAGCGAACTACGCCAGTTCAATGCGTGACATCGTCTGAATCGTATGAATGCGTGGTACCGCGGTGCAAAACGAATGTCAAGAAAGAGGGCTTTCCACGAAGGCTTCGTTGAATTTCGTGGGAATAAAATCCCTCTCATACGGGACATGTAAAGCCGACAGGGAGCACCGGACACATAAACGAAATTTATATCGCCCCGCCACGGTGGTCTCGTGGTTATGGCGCTCGACTGCTGACCCGAAGGCCGTGGGATAAAATCCCGGTTGCGGCGGCTCCATTTTCGATGGCGGCGAAAATGTTTGAGGCCCGTGTACCTAGATTTAGGTGCACGTCAAGGAACCCCTGGTGAGGAAATTTCAGGAGCCCTCCACTACGGCGTCTCGCATAATCATATCGTGGTTTTGGGTCGTTAAATCCCAAATATTATTATTATATTAATGAAATTTATAAATTGCAAAACTTGCAAAATGCCAAACTTGCGTTCCGGTGGTCGCGAGGTGCATCTTCCATGGGGACGTTTAAAATGCTGACGAACGCTAGAAAGTATTCACAGGGGCCTTTATGCATTCACTTAAGACGACTCGAAGGCGGACGCCATCTTCTTTTTCCTCTCAGCCGATGTATTGATGCTACCCCACCAACCTTGGAAAGTTTTCTGCACTTAACGTGGTTTTGCACTGCCTCCAACATCGGAGGCACCTCACCTGGTTTTGCAGTGCCTCCGTGATCGGACCACCTTTGGCCAAACTATAAAGCGACGCGATGACGCCATCATGTGACGTTACGTCACAGTGACGTCATACCGACGTCACACATTTTGGCGATCTGTGACGTCATCGTGACGTCATATCGTGCCGTCATCTCGTGATGATGATTTTTTGCATCACAGAAGAAAAACAGCGCAAAAGTTGGAGTACAAGAAAAAGGAACCACTAACAACAGCGCTTTAGTCGTAAACACCGCGCAATATATACTTGCGCAGTGCGAAATGAAGGAAATAAGGGACAATGATAAACAAAAGATAACATTAACAAACTGCCTTCATTAGCTGCATTCATTTTTTTGCATCACTCGTCCCCGACGCCGCAGGACGCGAGACGCCGCCGACGCGGGACGCCGACGGTCAAATTTCGCGTTTGATGAGGCATCTAAGGTTTTCGCCTTAATAATCCACGTAGAATCTCACTTGGGATTTGTCAGAGTGACACATAAGCGTACAATTGTGTTGTATCCTTCCCCACAACGTTTTAAATGCGAAGCATTTCTTAGCGAACCAAGGGCACTTTGAGCATTTCTATCTATCTATCTATCTATCTATCTATCTATCTATCTACGTCTCGGTGCTGTCGTGATCGCCTCCTTAACTTGGCGTAGACCAAATTGGCCTGGAAGGGTAAGACGGTTTGACGAATATGACTGTCTCGTCATGGCATGTGTAACGTGAAAATCCTGTCGCGTACGTCGTCAAGCTCTTTCCTCCAGGCATGTGTGGCATACCCGTATACCACGGGCCGCGGTATGCTCGTATGCGCCACAGGTGATTTACAGTTTATATTTACCCAGGAACGGCTAGAACAGACATTGGTAATTTAAATGCGGCCTCGTTAAGAAAAACCGACATCGGCACCGTTGACGCAACGAATGCAAAGAATAAAAATCAGGATCCCAGCAGGAATCGAACCGAAGAATTTTGCGTGGCAGTCAGGTATTCTACCACAGAGCCACGCCAGGTTTTGAAACTGCTTTGGAAAAAGGCGCTAAGCAGGCGTAATGTCAGTGCAACGTCAATTGTGGTTGCAGTGCTGGCTACCTCATTTTATAACAAGGCAATAAACATTGCATACGTACTTCTAAAATACAGGCGTGATGTCGGGTTAACTTCAATTGTGGTTCCAATGTTGGCTCCGCTTTAAGAGCAGTCTAATAAACATTGCATTTATGCTTCTATGATCCAGCAAGCTATATTCAAGCGTTGCTCGACCGCGGAGGAATACGCTAACGAAAGTTACGCATGATATTCACATCGTCGCAATGTAAAGTGCACTTCGTTTCGATGATACTGACGTCTGTGCTCTAACGTGAGTGCTGACGATACGTCAGACCATAAGTTACCCTTTAACCGCCAGTGTTCTCGACGTGCCTAGTAAGCCCACGATATGCGCACGACTTCTATACACTTACAAAAACACGTTGATCAACCTCATAAGTCTTGACTCAAAGCAAAAAAAAAAAAAATGCAGCATGGACAGCTTCTCGCTGACTGCTTCGCGTGAAACCGATTCCAACAAAGCGTGGGATCTGCCGATTTTTTTCCTAATTCCCTTAAGCGCCGGAAATGCACCATATTTGCGCACCTCATCTGCACTGTGTTGCACTACGTTCAGTGTCGGCCCACCTTTCACCTAGCAACGGTGGCATGTGGCGACAACAGATGACGTCACAACATGACGTCATGTGACATACCTTTTGTACCGTTCGTGATAAGGCTTTCGCGCAGGTGTCATGTACGTATCGCGACAGGCGGTTACGACAGCGATCGGGTCAAATTAAGACCCTTCGTAAAAGCCGATAATTCTCGTGCGGCCCAAACAACTATTCATATACAGCAAGCCTTGGTGTGTAGCTTAGTGGTTAAGCATTTTGTTTCAGACATCTTTGTGTTAGGACACTCTCTTTCGGAGCTTGGTGGCCGAGGGTTCAAACTCAGCCCCGCAGGAGAAAATTTGTTTTGTTCATTAATTTCGTTGCGGGAGTCGGCATGCAAACGCTAACGGCATTCAAAAAGTATGTAATGAAAATTTTCGTACGCAAGCTTTCTCATTCAGTTAGAACGGAACGTTGCACTGAGCCGCCAGTCCGCATGCTGTGGCCAATTTAAAGTAAGAAAGCTCCAGTTTCAGGAACTTTCGCTTTGATAGAACATTCTGGGATGTCCCTTATGACTGATTAGTCGGACATGCCATGGAATTCTCAAAAGTATACGCCAGCGCCATAATTCAAAACTATGTGTAGGTTCCGTTTCAATTCAACGAACGTGTCATTCATGTACAGGAAATATATATATATATATATATATATATATATATATATATATATATATATATATATATATATATATATATATATATATATATATATATATGTATATGTGGGGTGTTTCTTTTTTTTTTTGATAACACAGTTTTTTTATAAATATTCTATGTGAGTCAAACTCCTGTCGTTTTCGCACATGAACTCTACGTCGAGGCGGAAATACTTTCCCGCGGCGAAAATGACATTGACGCGACTAATTAACAAGAACTCGTAATTAACTTTTAATTATTGACTTGAGGGCAGGTGTTTATATTACAAAGTGTAGTGCGTGCCAATTTATGGCATACCTATTTTTCTAGAAATCACAAAAATTGCACGTAGTTCGACACGTGACAGGGAAGTAATCAAGTTTGAATGAAGGCGCGCCAAAGCAGAATCTGGTCAGAAAAATCGGCAAGCATTGTGAAATGCAATGTTGTATACCGTTCTGTTAGTATACCGTATGTTGTTTATTCTTCCACAAGCCATTCGTGCCTATTTTTACTCACTATTCAACAAATGAGCCACCGCGATGGCGCGCGGTCGCAGTGCTCGGCCGCATAGACGGCAGTTCGATCCCGCCTGCGACGGTTGCATTTCGATGATGGCAAAACACGTTAGAGACTCGTCTGACGTGCGATTTCAGTGCACGTTTAGGAACTGCAGGTGGTCAAAACCACCCTGAGCCGTCCATTATATATATTACTGCTGTATTTATCGGTCGTTGGTCGATCAATCAGTTGACCGAATCCGTAAGTAAAAAAATAGGGGTTTGAAAAGTGTTAGAAGGCCCCTTTTAGGCGCGCGGCCCCTTGAGCAAAAAAACACCGAAGGCGAATGAAGTGCCACACAAACCCTAGTGACCTAATTTAGAGAGAGAGAGAACAACTTTATTAAAAATAAACGAACCCCAGTCCGGGTCCACTAATAAAAAAAGGCAAGGCTTAGCCATCAGACAAGCCTAAAAGTTTCAAATGTCCGAGTAGCTGCCTTGATGATGTCTGGGGAAGAGTCCGCCAGCCACTCCTCCAGGGTCGCAGGTCTTAGATTGGTAGATATGTGTTTAAGGCACCGCCCATGGCTGCACGGCCCCCCGGACAATCCCACAGAACGTGAGCGTTATCCGGGTAGCCACCGCATGCCACGCAGGCAGGAGACCCGTCCTTGCCTTGTATGTAGTGCTGAATGTGGGGTGTCATCACAGAGTGAGTTTGGGCCTGCCTCACCAGGGCTGCCTCGCGTCTCGTCATGGAGTGAGGTGGATCGGTATAAACCCTGCGGTTGTTGCGCATCTCGTCTAATCGTTCGCGCCTGTCTAAACGCGCCAAAGCAAGTAATTCGGTTCGCTTCAGGGAATCCGGCCACAACAGGGGAGGGCCCGGGAGACTTACACGGGACATGGCGTGTGCCACTTCATTCCCTCTGATCCCCGAGTGACCAGGTATCCACTGTATTCGAACACGTAACGAAGGGTGGCCATATAAATGCTTCGCTAATGTGCTGTAATGCGCGTCTGGAATGTCACCTGTCGTGAAGGCTCGACAGGCTGCTTGGCTATCTGTGCGTATCAGGAAATAGCGGGCATTTGGGTTGGGTATGGTGACTGCCTCTACTATGGCCGTGATTTCTGCCATGCATTGCGTACTAATGTTATGATGGAAGCCCCATGACAGTGGTAGTCCTTCGGAAGCTATTCCCGTTCGAAAGCCCTCGCCGGTCTGAGACGGAGATGCGTCCGTGTACAAGATCCACTCTCCTGTGGTTTCTTGGAGATGTTGGACTCGTGCTTCGCGTCGTCCTGTTTGTGTATCTCGATCCAGGTGCCGCGGTACAGGTTCGACGGTGATCTGGTCAAACGTCGCCCATGGGGGCCGGGTTGCTTCAAATGCGGCAGGCGACGATATATCGTAGCCTAATTCCCGAAGCAGAGCGCATCGGATAGTTTGAGGCGCGTGAATTGCGCTTCCCGGTGAATTTGAGCCAACTGTTCGAGGTTTGGAAGGATAGCCGTTCCCCGGACCCTATCAGACTTGGCGTATTGAGGGGTACCCAATATAGTGCGAGAAAGCTGACGAAGTATGGGTCTCAAGCTTGGATTTTTGGGTCTTAGTAATTTCAATATATGGATATTGATACATGATGCGGGGAATTGCGAGGGCCAGGGTCATGCGTCTGAGTTGGTGTTCTTTGATGCCTCTAAGCTTGCGCGTTGTGCGTTTCAAGAGACGGTGAACTTGCTGCAACTGTTGTGTTGTATGTAGAAACCACTCCTTTGACTTGCCGTCGTCTTGCAACCAGAAGCCTAGAACCTTTATGCAGGGCTTCCTCGGAATGGGACCTAATTTACTAATAACGTCATCATGTAAAGTCATCATGACGTCAGAGATCTCTGAAATTTGTTGCCTCGCCATGACGTCATATGATGACATCCAATGCAATCCACTTAAAAACATCAAGGTAACTCAGTACACGTCTCTCATACTGCGACTTGTTACGTCTTGCAAGAAGTCTGGTCCTCTGTTGTATAACTTCATGCAATAATACCAAGCGTGAAGCAGGCTTTGGCCTACAAGCGTTACAGAGAGTGTAAACACGCTGCATAACGCCGTTTTATACGCTATGGCAATGGTCATCTTACGTCACAGAAGGACGGATGGGCTGTTTTCGTGGGGTCGGCATAGAACGTTTACGCATTTGAAATGTAGAGAGTTGGCAGCATGATAGCTTTCTGTAACGCGGCACTGAACGAACTAGCACTCTAGATGGAGCCGAACGTTACTAGCGACGCTAGCTGCACGTCACAATAAGCAACCGTCAAGGTTGCTCTACCCACGCAGAAGGGTATATGCAATCAATTACATACGATTATTGGCAATTTTCAAATCGATAGTGAACCTGTGACAGGAGCCTTTGTCTCTGGCGCAGACTCTTTAAGTTAATGCTCGTGATACGAGCTAGCGATCTAACGAAGCGAGAGAGAGAGAGAGAGAAAACGTTTATTTATTTCTGCACTAGAAAGAGCCAGGGGTAATCACGCCATATCCACGAAGTGAATGATGATTGAGGAGCTGGCTCGGACAAGATCGGGAAAACCCGTGAACCTTCCGCACAAGTCCTCTACCATCATATGAAGACGTGACGCACGTTGTTATATATATATATATATATATATATATATATATATATATATATATATATATATATATATTATATATATATATATATATATATATATATATATATATATATATATAATGTTTATTAATTTACAATTTTGATGAAGTATATATGCAAGAAATATCTAAGAGCGTCCGATTCTCCATTGTCGGCCCTTGCAGACGCAACGCTCCTACTGTTCTTTCAATTTGAAAACTGCCTTCGAGACGCGCACGACACAAAGTGGCCCTAAAGATAGCTGTCCGACGCTCGCCTGGCTGTCGACCGCGTTCCCCGCTTGCCCTGTGAGAATTAACGGTACAGGCTAGAGGGAAGACACGATGCGCGTAGCGTTCCTCTACGCGTTCCACGACGCTTTGAATGGATGGATGCAGGTTATACTGCGCGGGACTTCGCCCCCAGCTTATGAACCTGGCGAGCCAGCTCCTAAAAGAGAAGTGCGTCAGCTGAATGCGTGACATCATCTGAACTACATGAATGCGCGCTGTAGCTGCGGAACAAAGCAAACATTAAAAGAGAGTGCTTTCAATGAGGCTTCGTTGAATTTCGTGGTAGTGGAACACAAGCCCTCTCATATGGGATAACATGAAAAGCCGACAGGGAGCATCGGACACATCAACAAAATTTATGCATTGCAAAACTTGAACGCCAAACTTGCGTTCCGGTGGTCGCGAGATGCGCCTGTCATGGAGCTGTTAAAGACGCTGAAGAAGGCTAGAAAAAAAAAAAAAAAAGATGAAAGGCGCTATGCCGATGCTGCCCGGAAAGAACGCTCTATAGACTGTTACGTAAGGCATATGGGCGCCGCCATCATGGGCTGTTAAACGAATGTTTTCTTATTTTTGCATCCCGTGACCCCAACTGATAAAGCCAGGAAACGCCGCTACAAACTGCCTTGACACGGCTATGAGCCGTTCCTTTTATGGCACTCTCCACAAACGTCAGTATCATCGCAGCAAATTGCACTTTACGGTGCGATGATGTGAACATCATACGTAACTTTCGCTAGCGTATTTCTCCAGGGTCGAGCAGCGCTTGAATATAGATTGCTGAATCATATAGGAATACAAATGTAATGTCTATTACACTGCTATAAAAGCAAAGCCAACATTGGAACCACAGACGTTAACCTTACATGATGCCTGTACCGTAGGAGTACCTAGGTAGTGTTTACTGTTTTGTTATAGAACTAGATAGCCAGCACCATAACCACCATTGACGTTGCACCGATATTATGCCTGCATAGGATGTTTTTCGAAAGGAGTTTCTAGACCTGGCGTGGCTCTGTGGTAGAATACCTGACTGCCACGCAGAACGCTGGGGTTCGATTCCTGCTGGGATCCTAATTTTTATTCTTTGCATTTGTCGGGTCAACGCTGCCCATTTCTCATAACGCTCTCGCATTTAAATTACCAATGTCTGTTCTCGCCGTTCCTGGGGAGATATAAACTGTCAACCACCTGTGGCGCATACCCGTACGCCGCCGCCCCTGTCAAACGGGTATGCGCCACACGTGTCTGGAGGAAAGGGTTTGAAGACTTACGCGACAGGATTTTCACGTTATTCATGTCATGATCAGACAGTCATGTTCGTCAAATCCTTTTATACCCTCCCATGCCAATTTTGGTCTACACCAAGTTAAGGAGGCGATCACGAGAGCACCCAGATAGATAGATAGATAGATAGATAGATAGATAGATAGATAGATAGATAGATAGATAGATAGATAGATAGATAGATAGATAGATAGATAGATAGATAGATAGATAGATAGATGGATAGATAGATAGATAGATAGATAGATAGATAGATAGATAGATAGATAGATAGATAGATAGATAGATAGATAGATAGATAGATAGATAGATAGATAGATAGATAGATAGATAGATAGATAGATAGATAGATAGATAGATAGATAGATAGATAGGTAGATAGATAGATAGATAGATAGATAGATAGATAGATAGATAGATAGATAGATAGATAGATAGTGTTTCGGACAAAAGGTGCACTATTTAAAGTACTATGAGAGAAGTTTGAAGTTCTATGAGAGAAGTGCATACAGCTGTGCTTAAAAAAAAGCTATATATGAATGTTTCGAGCAGAGGAGGACGATTTAGTAAACTGAATACCCTACTACGGCAGAGCAGTATGCTTTCCATAAATAATAAAAAAAAGTCAAGGGCATAAGAGTGACTCACGACATTCCTCATGTGAATGATTACTATGAAAAAACGCGCTTGACGATTTGGGACACTCTGTACTCTACATAGGAGAAACGAACGCCTTCCTCTGGAAAAATCGAAAAAAAAAAAACGGAGTAGCTATACGCCCTAGTGTTGCGAAGACGATGGAAACATCGAAGCTAATCCCTCCTCCTCAATCTCAATTCCTTTTCCCACCTCCTCGCTATAATGTAGGCAGTGCTGTGCTATGCTATGCTGTAAGCATAGCATAGCCGCTATACACGGCTATGCTATGCTTTCTTTCTTTCTAGCTGTTTCTTTCTATCTGTTTATTTTCTCTCTGCGTTTCTTTTCGTTATCATTTTCCTATTCACTCGCCCATAGCAACGCAATCATATGGTCGCCATAAATGCTTGTTCTGCAAGCGTGCCTGGATAGCCGAGTGGTTACGACGCTCGCCTTCGGACCGTGGGTACCCGGGTTCGAATCCCGCATCACGAAGTAATCTTATTTCCTTTTATTTATTTCTTATTCTCCTCCTCTACGCTTCACCTCTCCTCCTCCTCCATTCCTTCCTCCAACGCGTTGCTAGGCGACGCATGGCGACGTCATCACTCGGCGGGTGGCCCATACCATAGAGTTTCCTAAAATGACCTAGAGGGAACTCTGGCGCTGCGATCGTTCAGCCACCATGGGAATGATGGGTAGTACACGGATTTGCCTAGTCTTCGTGCTTGTGGGCTTCGAACGCACTTGTGGCTTTGTTTATTGCTATGTTTTGGTTTTCTTTCGGATAAAAGAATGGATCGTTGTGAACTTCGTGACCAGATTTGTATCGGTGAGCCTAAAGAAGTTGAAGTGGTGAAGTGAAACTGCTGATTTTTGCTGAATTTCGTTTTGCGACAAAGCGGATGCAGGCGACGCGGAGCCAAACGGAGCCGAAAGAACGAAGTTTAGACAAATCCGTGTACTACCCATGATTCCCATGCTGGCTGAAGCGCGATGCATTGCAGCTCCCATAGACACTAGCGCCAGAGTTCCCTCTAGTAAGTATTGTAGGAAACTCTATGGCACATACCCGCCCGAGATTGTGGCAAGCAACGCCACCCGGAGTTTTGCCAAGCTTGAACAGCTCTTCTCTTTTTTTTCTCTCTCTCTTAAACAGCTCCAGAGAAAAAAAAAAGACAATAATATTACACTTCAGTGTATTTAATGGCGCTAGCCTCGTAGCGTTTCGTTCACTTTCCTGGCTCATACCCGCATATCCGATGGGAATGAGCCACATATGATTTATTTATTAATTTTATTTATTTTTGCTTATTTATTCCTCTCTTTCATTTTTTTTTATGTGGGACGCCGCGAATCAGACATCCTTCATAGTCAAAGTAGAAAACAGCGCAATACAACGAAGACAAGAAAGACCAATCAAGACCAGCGCTGGCCTTGTTTGGTCTTTCTTGTATTCGTTGTATTGCGCTGTTTTCTGCTATGATTATGTTCCAACAAGCTCCAGTTCATACGATTTTAAAATCCTTTCTAGTGCCTGCGACGCGTCAGGTGTCGGTCTATGGGCTATGTATAAGTCGTCGCACAGCCAACGCACCGCACCGCGACCTCAAATCATCGCTTCATTATTTTTTTTAACTATTATTTTGAAGCACAACTATGGGCAGTCCAACGAGTCCGCGACGTGGCGGAGAGGCCAGACTTATCGGTCCCGACGTAGGAGCGGCCCACTACGTTCTAGTTCACGCCCCGAAGGACCTAAATAAAGTTATTCCATTTCATTCCTGTCACTTAATCGGATATATCTGAAACAATTGCAAACTAACTTGCGCTTTGATATCATATCCACCGTAAACATTAACTACAGCCACCCCTTTTTGTACGGTTTTATTTTTTTCGCAGACCTTAGTCAGAAACGCACGAATGTAGGTTCACCGAAGGGTGCTTGCGTGAGAAACGCGAGTGACTCTCGGTACTCGCACCACAAAATTGTGTTAAGGATAAACAGATACGATTTAGAGCACTCCACTACAGGACAGCTATAAGCTGCCCTAACACCACGTCACGGAGTTATTGCGATGGCAACGTGTATGGTTCAAACCAGCGCCGGTTGAGGGCACTGTGTGCTTTTCTATACGAGAGCATGCTGCAGCATGTAGCTTCGACAACCGCTTTGATAAACTGCACGTAAACCTGTTCAACAACGTACGGTAAAAGTCTTGTTCTCCTACTCCTTGTCGCACAGCCTTCATAGTTTCTATGGCTCATTTTCCTGATGTTGTCCAAACTGTCCCCCGGTAATTAGGCAAAACGAAAGACTGTCAGCAGAAAAGAAGTTATCGTTTTCGAAGGCACGCGCCTTTTAACTTAGATCTTCTGGCGCAATGATTATTACAGGCCACCAAATTTCATTTACTACCAAATTTAGTGGTGCCGACACTCGCTTGACCAGCATGATGTTCTTGCCAAGAATACCTCGCCTAGCATTAGAAATGAACCCGTGCATTTTTCGCGCACGCACCTATAACTGCAGACACACACCCGGTCACGTGTCAGTGGGCACAGCAGAGGCCGTTACGTTACGTGACTCGTTTGAATGGCACGTGCTTGCTAGGGGAAACAAACACAGCAGTCTATACTATGTATACAGTAGCCGCAGACGGGTGTTCCGGCGCTACCCGTGTTAACCCTACCATGGGCTTCAGCAGGGGGTGCAAAAGTGGCGCTTGACCCCCAACCACCCCTCCAAGTCACTCGTATGCCCTTGACTTTTTTTTATTATTTAGATAAAGCATACTGATCTGCCGTAGTAGAGTATTCAGTTCTCTAAATCGGGCCTCATTTGTTCCAAAAATTCATACCTCGCTTTTTTTAAGCACAGCTGCATGCAGCTCTCTCATAGAGTACATAGTACTCCGAATAGTGCACCTTCTGTTCGAAACACTATCTATCTATCTATCTATCTATCTATCTATCTATCTATCTATCTATCTATCTATCTATCTATCTATCTATCTATCTATCTATCTATCTATCTATCTATCTATCTATCTATCTATCTATCTATCTATCTATCTATCTATCTATCTATCTATCTATCTATCTATCTATCTATCTATCTATCTATCTATCTATCTATCTATCTATATTATTACTTTCTTTTCAGTCTTTGCAATTTACAAACCTATTGAAGTTTCACGTCGGGCTTCTCGGCATAGCATTCTGTTGGAAAATGATGTAGCGCACCCGACATGGGACACGAGGGAACACAGAACAGGCACACACTGTTAGAGGTAAGTGTGTATCGTGTGCCGAGTGCGCTACAACATTATTCTACCAAGCCCATATGTATTCCAATAAACTTTATAATAAACTTTATTGACAAGAAATGGGGGAGCCAGGTTAGACGGGGTGCTAGATTTGGACCCATGGGGCCGCAACTCTATCAGACCAGTCCGCCAGCCTGGTCTGCATACGCCACTTTGTGCTCCTCAATGACCTCTCCCACTTTTCTGGTGAGGGAGCTGGCTGGAAAAGCTCATCGGGGGGTATAGTTTGTTGGTACACCCCCATAATATGTGGTCCTGTACTGTCTGAAAGGCTTTGTGCGCTTGCGCCATCTGTGACCATACCAGTAAACTACGTCGGCTGGCTCCCGAGATAGCATACCCAGAGGCGTGCGCAGGGTTCCCCTTCAGGGGAGGGGGGGGGGGCAAGGTTCGTCGCAGCGCCCTCCTCCCAATTATGTCAATGTATGGCGCTGACATTGCGCACCCCCCCCCCCCCCCCCCACACCGAGTGCCAGTGCCCCCCTCCCTCACCATTATGTCAATGTGTGGAGCTGACTTTGTGCCCCCCTCTTAGATGAACAGGGGGGGTCTTTCTTTTGTCCTGTGTATATGTTCTGACACATTTCATTGAGTACTTTCTTGGCGCCTTTTATAGACATTTTCAACGGAGGGAGGGAGCACCTCCTTTCTGGATTGTGGCACAAGAGTGCAAAGGCTGACGCACGCTGACGTGACTGCCTCGGCAGTGCATTTTCGGGGGGTCAGGCATTTTGCCACAGCCCAGAGGGGATTATGGCGACACCCAGGGAGCCTTCGTTGAAAAGGTGCATGGAGCTTGTGAGAGGATAGAAAAAACACCTCGATGCTGGGTTGGGGCACAGGAGTACAAAGGATGACGCCACTGCCTCGGCAGTGCATTTTTAGGGGGTCACGCCTATGTACCCCAGCCCAGAGGAGATTATGGCGCCGCCCAAAGATGTCTATAGACCTTCTCACAGGTAGTTGCTTGGGCGCCGCCTTAATCCCCTCTGGGCTGGGGTGAATAGGCATGACCCCCCCTCCCCCCAAATGCACTGCTGCGGCAGTGACGTGAGCCTTTGTACTTTAGGTTCTTATAGGTTCGCTAAAGTGCTTATAGGTTCGCTAAGAAATGCTTCGCACTTAAAAAGCGGCGAGACTTTCGCGAAGAAGCCCAAGAGAAGCGGAAATTCCTTCTTGCAAGCATTTTTAATTATAATAAAAAAATGTTCCTCAAGTACGAGGGGTCGTTGAAAAAATCACTTATGTTTTGCGCAGCGAAAATATGCGCAACTACGATACGAAAGCGCAGTTCGTGACCTGGATGGCAATATTTACTTTTTAACTTTTTCTCCAGTGTAGTTTCTATTCGGTTGAATGCGCGTTTGCCAGTGCATGATTAACGTTTTGTTGATTCCCCCAACCAGGTCCGTAGCCAGGAATGTTTTTCGGGGGGGGGGGGGGGGCACTTCCTGAAAACCTTGACTATTTGAGAAAAACGCCTATTTTTATTATTTATTTTTGGTAAAACACCATGTATCATAAAAATTTTGCCCCCCCCCCCCCCCCTCTGGCTACGGGCCTGCCCCCAACGTATGTTTGAGTACAACATTCAACTAGTCAATGCAATCGACAAACGCACTATTGGTGAACGTGGTGATCAGTGAAATAACTGTATTTTGCTGGGAAAATGCAAATAAGCCCAAAAAACGCGACAAGCGATTGAAAAATTCTACGAGAGGCTGGGCGAAAAAAGAAGCCCAAATCCGCTTATTACAAGCGAAACTGACAACTCTGCAGTGCTCACCTGTGTTGTGGATTACCCAAAATGCTCTTGTTCCCTTGTGAAAAAACAGCGCGACGTATAGACACAGACAGGAAGTACACAGGACCAGCGCTGGCTGCCAACTGAATTGTTTATTGAACACACGCTGAAATGTACGAAGAACTGATAAATCGGGGAAGAGGGAACATATCAATGCTTCTAGCCGCGCCTGCGTCCAACGGTATACTATAGTATTTTGTCATGATTATTAGTTCCGGAGATAGTAACACTCCTTGTGTGTAATATTTATCGAGGGCGCGCTCACGCAAGCATCATCTTTACATTTAATCACGTAAGCCTCATACAATTCGCGTGCTGTCAAATTGTTGTATGAGCGCAGCACCCGGGTCTCGTCGGTCCGGGTGTCCTGTCTGTGTCTATACGTCGCGCTGTTTTTTTCACAGTGGAATTGTACCAACTAGCTCGCATTCGCTCTATTAATTAATCGTATTAATTAACTATTAATTGTTAACCATTTTTTCTCAACACCTTAAAGATAGCCACCAAAGTCAGTTCATATCGGTCGCGAAATTTGGAATGAAAACCGGTGGAAAACCTATTGCCACAGACATCATAGCGGGCGTATACGTATATAGGTGAGGACCAAGAGGACCCATGGGCACCAAGAATGAAAACCAAAAACCAAAACTCAGTGGAATCTTTTTCAAGCAGTTTTAATTGTAAACATGAGAAACTAAACTAGTAATTTACTTACCGCTTATCTGGCATTTGGCTAAATAGCTGACTGCCTCATTTTTCGGTAGATCGCCACAAATAGGGGGCGTATGCAAGTGGTGGGCTAGTATGGGCGTGTGTTCAGTTCGGCGCATTCTCGGGTCAACATGGCATCGCTCACCTATGTGCAGTAATTTTGCGGGTGTATTCCGGAGGTTACCGGTTTGCTTATATGTTTTTTACTTCATAGAAGCTAAACTAGCTCACATAAGCTGTAGGTAACCGTTTCTATGACTGCAGACTGCTTTAGCAGCCGCACGGCCGGTGTACCCTCGCCCTTCGTGACGGCGAATACGGCACGCTCATCGAAGAAACGCTGCGCTGCGTAAAAGCGATCCTTTCACGGCTGCTGTCTCGCTCCAGTGGTTTCCCTTGATTGGGCAACGTGAGTTTTTGAACTTCTGTAATACTGTGCTCCCGAGACGCTTGTCATATTTCTTTATCTGCAAAGTATTAACGCGATAGCGTTAAAGAGCTCGTTTCGAAGAAATTCCGGCGTAGACCTCGTTGGTTGTGAGCGAAAAATCATCATCTTGTCCGTGACCGAAAAATCGAGAAAGATGCAAATGAAATAAGTAATAAAAAAACTTCAGGTCCGAGTGCGAATCGAACCCAGGCCGTCTGCGTGGCAAGCAGGTGTTCTATACCTCAAAGTCGCCCCGCCACGGTGGTCTATAGTGGATGGCGCTCGACTGCTGACCCGAAGGTCGCGGGATCGAATCCCGGCCGCGGCGGCTGCATTTTCGATGGAGGTGAAAATGTTTGAGGCCCGTGTGCTTATATTTAGGTGCACGTTAAAGAACCCCAGGCGGTCGAAATTTCCGGAGCCCTCCACTACGGCGTCTCTCATAATCATATCGTGGTTTTGGGACGTTAAACCCCAGATATTATTATTATTATACCTCAGAGTCATGCTACTCAGAAGGAAATACTATATATAAATGCCATGTAGTGGAAGGAATATTGCGTGGCAAAAGCGTAGAATCGCGCCAGGCGTCAAAACATGTGAATTGCGCAACGAGTGGTTGTTTTAAAGGCCCACCCATTACAAAACGCTCAGACATATTTAATGATCATCTGCTGCAAAAGCGTCAACAAAGTGAACAGCTGCTTAGGTTCGCTCGTTGCCTTACGGACGCGTATGTGGGCCCGTCGCTGGTTCGCAAAATGAATAATTATGGCGTTAGTGGGCGCTTAACCACTGTAATTGCAGTAGGCATTCTAGAATGCTTTGAGACGGCCAATCTTACGCGCACAGTCGGTCGTTTCCTTACGGCACGGTTGAGGCATGCATCGAGAACCGAAGCTAGGACAGCAATTAAGAAGGCTCGGTTACGCTATCGCGTTCTACTCTTGAAGGTGAAGCTCAAGCGTCCTCCAAGTTTTTTTTTTTGTTTGTTTGTTCAAGCACACTCTCTGGCTAATAGAGCAAGTTTGCTTCACAAATTCTTCTTGTTGACCTACCTCTTCTCTCGCCTACGGGTATTAACGAGCCGTAAAGACGCGATAAGATCGCGTAGTTATTAAATGCAAGTGAAAGAGCAGCACTTAAAAAGAATGACAATTTCGCGCCATGTAGGGTAAGTGCGTGACATCGCTATCACTTCCCGCTGTGACGTCATATTTTAATATTATTATTATTATTATTATTATTATTATTATTATTATTATTATTATTATTATTATTATTATTATATTATTATTATTATTATTATTATTATTGCTTGCTGTTAGTTGTCCCCACGATACATAGATGGCGACGGTGGCAACGAGCCGGCAACTTCTTGGCACATAAGCTCCTATGGACGTTTCGCTATCAGTTTACATATACTTTGTAGCTACATTGCTCTAAATGATCTGCATTTGATACGCGTGAACACATCTATGCCGACTCCAGGAGAAAACTCTACGGCCGTCCTTCTGTGGCATTAGACGACCATCGCCATAAAGAAACAAACGTGTGAAACAAGAAGTTTTCAGCGTGTTAGGCTCACTGTAACACTTGCAGGCCAACGACATGCTTTACGCTTGGTAATGCATGAAGTTATGCATGCAATATGGAACCAGACTTCTTGCAATGCATAACGAGCCGCAGAGTGAGAGACGCGTATGAAGTTACCTTGCAGTTTTGAGTGGATTGCACTGATATCATCATGACGACATAACATGATGACGTCATGATATAACGTCGTGGCGAGGTAACAAGTTTCCGAGGCTTGTGACGTCATAATGACGTCATATGACGATGGTATTAGTAACTTAGGTTAAGTGGGTTTCTTGCACCACTTCATTCCCCGGATGTGTTTTGCTCAAGGGGCTGCGAAAACGAGGCACTTAAGGCTTTCGCCTTAAAGGGGCCTTCTAACACTTTTCAAACGCTTATTTTTTACTTGCGGACCCGGTCGACTGAACGATCGACACATAAATGCAGCGGGAACGGCACCGATAGGTGCAAACAGTCCGAGGTTATTCAGTGCAGAAAATTCGAAATACTAGAAAAATAAAGTGACTACTGTCAACTCGAATTTAGTGAGGTCGCGTGTCCTTACTTCTCTTGCCCACCACGTGACGTAACGCAGCGCAACCAATGGAAGATCTCGAAGGGCCTGCGTAGCGGAAGCTGGCACCCCGTGGTTGCCCGGTGCATCCAGCGCACCTGTCCCGCCATAACCGTGTTAACAAGCATGGCGCCGCACTCCTTAGAAAAAGGAACGACCAAAACGATGCGCCGGCGTGAGAAACATCCACCTCGTCAACAACACGCAGGGGTGTACAGTACGTAGAACAAGGCAAAAACAGCACTTACTTTACGAGGACGGACAGAAGGAACACAGGGCACGTGAATACTTTTTTCTCTCCCAACGCATGTAAGAACATTGAGATCCGCTGCACTGCACGGACATCCCGTCCTCGCAAGGCTTTGAAAAAATGAAAAACAAAGAAAAAACACAGGAACGTTCATTTTACCTTAATTATATTCAGTAACGAAGGAGCTTTTGCTCCATAGAAATGGCCGGGACATCTATCTATCTATCTATCTATCTATCTATCTATCTATCTATCTATCTATCTATCTATCTATCTATCTATCTATCTATCTATCTATCTATCTATCTATCTATCTATCTATCTATCTATCTATCTATCTATCTATCTATCTATCTATCTATCTATCTATCTATCTATCTATCTGTCTGTCTGTCTGTCTGTCTGTCTGTCTGTCTATCTATCTATCTATCTATCTATCTATCTATCTATCTATCTATCTATCTATCTATCTATCTATCTATCTATCTATCTATCTATCTATCTATCTATCTATCTATCTATCTATCTATCTATCTATCTATCTATCTATCTGTGCATTCGTCAGTCCATGCTTCCTTTTTTTTCTTTGTTTTTCTGTCACAAATGCTTCGACGACCACTGCTCATCGCCGTCGGCTGTGGTCTGCTTCACTTTACAAAGACGCATGCCACCGGTGCAGGCATGCTGCAAATCCACCTATACCACTGGAAACGCGTCTGTCGCTTCTCGCGTCAACGTTATCGCGAGTGTGCACTTCGCGAGAAAGATGGACCTCCCTGTGGGAGCATTGCGCGCGCTAATTGAGGAAGGATCGATGCTCCCTGGAGAGTGTCGCGACTTCTCTTCAAGCCTTCGCTCGCGTAACACCAGCTCAAATCTTCATCTCTCCTGGGTGGGCCCTCGTGCTCAGACTAACGGCAAAATAGGAGCACAAAAGAAGGCGACTGTGGAGGGGTGTGTGTGTGTGTGTGTGTGTGTGTGTGTGTGTGTGTGTGTGTGTGTGTGTGTGTGTGTGTGTGTGTGTGTGTGTGTGTGTGTGTTGGGGGTGAGCGCGGAGACTTGACGCCGAAAATGGAAGCTAACTTTCCAAATGAGGAGGAAGATGGCGCTACAGTGATCAGTCTACGCTGTCCTTCACGGGCTGCGTGCATCCACAGTGCTTCCCTAAAAGAAATAGGGCGCCATGCCACTCAGGACCGAAAATGTAGAAGTGCCGACCTACCGAGTCGAATGCTGCTACGCGGCCACGTTAGCGTAACAAATTGGCAGGCCTCCACTTTAACCGCCACTCGTAAATCAGCCGCCGCCATCCTGGCCACTCTGCTCCTTCCCGCTGTCGCGTTCCGTATCCCTGCAGGTTCCCCTGTCTCGTCTTGTTTTTTTTTTTTTTTTTCTTCGGACAGGTCATCACTCTTTTAGACATTGCGCACTTAGGGACAAAAGCCAGGAGCGCTACCGGCTCCGCGATCTCTTTCTTTTCTTTCGAGGTGCCGCCGTGAAGGCGAAGCCGAGCCAAGCCAAAGGTCTAACCCCGTGAACACTGCAAACGGGTTTGAGCCCTTTAGGGAGTTTCGGGCTCGACGCATAACGTGCATCTAAAAGGTACTACGCAAAACCCCCTTCAAAAGGAGGTTCAAAAGGAGGTTTTATTTACATCCTTTAAGGGAGTGATTAGACGGAACTAAGGAGGTAAATATGTGTTTTTATTGAACTCATTTTGAGGGCTTGAACGGAGCGCATTGGAAGTTTTTCTGGTTCTTTTGAGAGCTTTTAAAGCCTCCTTTTGGAGGTAAAGTTGGTGTTTTTATGTAAGCCATTTTGGGGGCTTGAACAGAGCGCATTGAGAGTTTTTCTGCTTCTTTTGAGAGCTGTTAAAGCCTCCTTTTATACGAGGCCCTAGAGCGGTCGCGAAATGAAAAAAAAAGTATATCTTAGGCAGTATATTACGTTTACCGGCCAATTACCGCTACTATTCATCACTAGGACATAATAGAAAATGGACATCAAAGTATTTATGCACAATTATGACATTTGCATACAAGTACGCACGACACAGGAATCGAACTCGCGACCACACGCACTCAAAGCAAGCACTATAACCATTACACCACAGCGCCACCACTTGCAAGCTTGTTTTTTTCGTGGGCTTATATATGTACCAATGTATGTACAAAGCGGCTGGTAACCCGCCGGCACAACTTCGAACTTCTGTTCTTGTACCATCGGCGTGTGTTTGCTCTTGCGGAAGGTCAATACATAATTTGTGGGGCGTCATGCAGGCCGAGCCGATCAACGTAAACACCCTCGGCTGCGAATTCTCCGGTTCACCGTGTCGTGCCGCTAGAAAAATTATAAACGTGTGCCCTCTTCGCTCGCGCTAAATTCGTGAATACCAGCGTGACAAAGGTATCTTCAGATGAGCGAACGTATGTGCATTCCATGAGCGTATGCTGTGGAGCAATTTTCGTTATTTCTGCAGCCGCGAACTGCGCGCGTCCAGATACGGCAGCGTGTTATGAGCGGTTCGAAGACCGCCTGCGTTTTCATACGAAAGTTACACACGCAGAGGCCCGACTTAGAAGAACATTGTAACGCGCCTACATTAAGTGCATTTAATGCGCGCGTACTGCGGCCAGCTGCACGCAGGGGCAGCAGCGCGCTCTGAGCAGCTGAACAAAAAACTGTTTCCGCAATTGGCGCTTATTCGCAATGCACCCTTTAGCGCGGACCGCCTGCGTTCGCATATGAAAATTACACACGCAGAAAATTCCACAGTTACAAGGGCATTGTAACGCGCCTACATAAAGTGCGTTGAATGCACGCGTACAGCCGCGAGCAGCGCTTTCTGAGCAGCTGAACGCTTATCTATTTCCGCAATTAGCGCTTATTCGCAATGCACGCTTTAGCACGGCATTCAGTGATTCTCTATAACACATATTCAGTATTTGTTTGCTTTCATACTCGGATACTACCTACATTTCTTACTCATTAGCTTTTATTGGTAAGCATCACGCCACCGCGTTAAAGCGAATGCCTAACGCGTGCCCCAAGGTCAAGGTCAACCTCCCCAGTTTACCAGTGACAGGTCTCCCACAAAACAAAAAAGTTAATGTACTTGCACTTCTCTCTTGTGAACGTCCATGTGTACTTGGCCCTCCCCTCAGACAGATGATGCAGTACCCATTAAAAAAAAAGCATTGCCCTCTTCCTCAATGGAACAGCTGTTCTTGAGAAAATATGGTTCTGTTGAATGACTTCACCACAGCAGCAGAGAGGTTGGCTTGTTTGCAATTCAGAATTTCACAATCGTAACACAGAAACACGAGGACTGTAGCAAATATGCAGAAAACTGGAAAAACTATCATATGTGCACTCCCTCGTCCACCTGCACACTACGTTAAACTTTATTTATACAACAGCAACCATCAATTATGCTACTATTAATAAAAGATCACCCAATCTACGTTAGAACACAGTGATGACTTTCTGTCTTTCTGTTGCCTATCTTCTACAACGTGTCATAATCTGTGAATCATCTGTTCAATGTGTTTGGTAATAAAACACAAGCAGTTACATTGAGCAGGCAGTGTTTCAGCAATTTGTTTTGCAAGCACAAATTCATTTCTTCAATTTGCATGCACGACAAGTAGTCATACTTCAATTGATACAAGAACCAGTGGTTGCAACATTTTATTGGAATCAAAACAGCAGCAGTTCTCGTGTCAATGTAAGGATATAGGTATATATGTCCATCGTCGTGCACAGAACCTACTCCCAAAACTGAACACGTGGAACAACATATACAGTACAGCCTAAGCACTATACATAATTCACAGCAGTAAAGCAATACGAAAGTAGGGTGTAAAATCTCATCATGATGCGCACTAACGTGTGCACTTCACCGTGCCAGTATGTAAGTATAATCCAAAAAAATAAGCTACCCAAGGAACTTGGTGTCAGCCTACACACGAAAGCAACGAATTAGTACAATAAAGCTAGCATCACTTTTGGGAAATATGAAACCGTGTAGACAGGCAGTTGTACAGTTTTTTATTGCATTAGTTTGCCCTATGGCATCAAAACATGTCGCAGATGATTTTGGAGTTGAGTTTCCTACAAAAAAGCCCAAAATAGACCTGTCGTGTTGACTGTAGGTCCACTTACCAAGGTGCATAAAAGCATTCAGCAATGCCCACAAAATTACAAGGTTGCCTTCATATGTTGCTGTACATATTTACTCACAGATACCTGGAAGCCATCGTAAATTTCTGGAAGTGTGCTTGGGAACTTGTCGGCATAATCACATGACTGCAATGTACCAATACTTCTAATATGCATAACAAGTACAGCCATGCTTCTATGTTTTTATGCCAGCTAGTGCCATCTGTAACTCAAAAGTTCATCCTTAATTCCTCACTTGATGGCTTACGCATAATTACCACATTGAAAATAATCCAAGCACCATGGCTGCAACGTCAACTTGCAATTAGGCAATCACAAGCACTAAATAAATAAATTCCTGTAAATAGTGACTGGTCGCTTTGCACATTGGATCCTAGGACTTGATATGCCATGAGGATGAATAAAAATTGACCACACATATATAGAGACTGTGAAACAGTCAGGAGTTCAGTTCATAGGTAAGGAAAACGTGAAAACGAAATCAGAACACATAGCAACAAAGGGGACGAAACGACACACTACTAACAACTGAAGTTGAACATGTGCTTCGCTTTTTTAGTCATGCGTGTTTATATCTTTCTGTGGTTTTGATTACACTTCAGTTACTAGTAGCGTACTGTCCTGTCTGCCCCCTTCATTCGTCTATGGATGTGTGATTGTTTAGTTTTGTAATTTTTTCGTACTGTGTGTTTACATCTTTCTGTGGTTTCGATTAAACTTCAGTTGCTAGTAGCGCGTCATCCTGTCCCCTTCATTTCTCTGTGCTGTGATTTTTTTGCACCCCCCTCTTTAACTATGAATATACACCAACTCGCCCAACTGCCCCTGTTAAGACTTATGTTTGCTGAATAACACTGGGTCCACTCAGCGTCTTTTTAAACAGTGCAAAATTTTGAAATGCACACGATATCAGAAAGGTTGCACGCAGTATTGCGCATAACACTCTGCATCAGTACCAGTGTTGGCCTAAATGTGTTAAGATGTACGAGCTGTTCGACATAGTGTAAAGTGAGGCACATCAGGGTGTTCCCACAATCATGGGTGTCGGCAGGGGTTTGCACAAAGGGCACCTGCCGCCATCAAGACACACCAGCACTTGACCCCACCCAAGCTACACCAATGCTCTCCTGCTCACCAGGCAGACATGTTACGCCGCCTTGCACCCCAAGACAAAATCCTGCCGACACTCATGGCCACAATACACTTGACTTGAACACAGACTGGTGGGCAAGCAACACTTGCTGCTTTGCCAGAAGTGTATTCCTGAAAATTACACAAAAAAGAAGTCCACTAAGATTTCTGTATACATAAAAATGAATGTCTTACCGAAGATTCGCACTTGACTATCCTTATTGCAGACATTTTGTCAAAACACGAAATGAATACAAAATTGAGATGCTGCTAAGTACTTCCTTGTGAGCGTTTCACTTCGTGTGCACAGGGCGATAAACAAACGGATGTAAAAAAAATGCGAAACACCACCAGAAGTGTACTCTTGCCATGTTTACCAATATATGGGTAGTTTTTGATGTCAGTAAAGTTATCACTATAAGTACACTTTAAAAGGGTTGTGAATGTTGGCAAGGTCTTGATTAACCGCACCTACTCTGTTTAGGAGTGAAGATTGGGCAACCTGGCACTGAACCATGGCAAAAATAAACAGCGCACTTCTAGTGAGGATAAACTAAGGCCTGGGCACAATAACAGCGCTTTCACCTTGTCAAATTGTGTCAACAGTCATGATACTATGTATTGACCTTGAAAACTATGGCAACATAATGCAAAACAGCAAATTAACGAGATGGAATAGACAAGATGATTCAACAATCTGGTTCAACAGATTCAACAGCTGACTTATATCAATGCGATTAAATTAGCCTTGCACATCTCATAATGGCTAAGAATATGCACATGTAACCTTGGCAAATTCCACTGTTGATACGTGACCAATGAAGTTGCATTCCTTCCATGCCGTTGAATGGCCGTTCCTTCTTTTCTGTTTTCAGTGTTTTCTGATTTTCACTGTTTTCACTTGCGTAAATGTTCACCCTTTTTGATTTTGTCACTTTGCAGATGGCGTAGGTGTTTTGCCTTTGAATGTGCACGTTTCTTCTGCTTTGTCTTTCCTGTTCTTTTGTATGCGTATATGTTTTGCCTTTGAACGTGCACACGTTTCTGCTGCTCTGTCTCTATTCTTGCTCTACTGGGCCTTGTGCACTTCTCAAGCTACCATTGTCGCTTTTCACTTGAGGCCCATTTCCTGTATTTTGCTGGAATAAACATTTATCCATTCATTCAATACCATAAAACGCATGTGCTTCACAATACACACTGCACTTAGCAGATGTCTGTCACATGATATGGCCGTCATTGTATAGCTTTAACATGATTTATTTGTTCTAGCTAAATGAATCCAAGCTAATGATGTTAATGTACCTTGATATGCTATTTCACTGTTCCTTGATGCATATGTATGAAGGTACAGTGCTTATGTACCTTAACATGCTATTTCAGGAGACTGGCAGAGTGCGCAATGCAAAATTGTTGCCGAAAAGTCTTTTCACTTCCTGACAATCTGTGATTCGGTGGGTTCTCACAGTTGCATGGCGGGAGAAAGATGTCCAGGGTAGTTGACTGCATCCAAGGTAGATGCTGCAAAATGAGAGCGCACGGTCTTGTCACATGTCAATGTACGCAAATTGACACGATGACGAAGGATTAAAACAAACAAATGAAGTTGGAGAAAAGAATAAATCGAAAAGAAAGTTGTCCTTTATGCACATTCCATCATGTGACAATGTGATAACCGTGGCCTTTTGCTCTAATGTATATTCCCTGAAAGCATCCTGCCTCATTCACACTTTATCGCAGGCAAGAAAATTATATCGTGCAAACAACTTTATCAGGGTGCACTCCTGGGTCGATTGACTGGCCGTATGAAGCATGAGTGATATTCACAGAAGTTCCAAAACATGCATCACACATCATTGCTATCTGAGTTTAACGACTTAAATGCGAAGCATTTGTTAAACACTTCTACGACTTTGAACGGATCTATCTACCTATCTATCTAGCCGCCTACGACTCATAGCTCGTGTGGGTGTTTCATTAATGGGATGTATGCCAAAATTCGTGTGGCATGACACGACTGCATGAAGAACATGAATGATGGGTCTTAACTTGAAAATCATGATATGCATTTCATTAACGACATGATTTACACGTCACTCTCTTGGTTCTCTTGCGTCTGTTTCGTTAACTTGATATTTACCAAAATAGGTATGGCGTCACAGGAGTGTATGACGCACATAAACGACAGTTTCTAACTTGCAAATCATGACACGCTTGTCATGCATGGCGTTATTTTGACAACATGGTCTCGGGGGCGCTGGTGGCCGTTTTGCATGCTCCATATACACCGAAATTGGTATTGTGCTGTGTGACTGCACGTCCAACATAAATGACAGCTGGCAACATGAAAATAATGACATGCATGTCATGTACACACGCCACGCTCATGGTGCGCTCGCGGCCGGTTCGCTAGCTTGACATACACCTAAATTGATAGAGCGTGACGTGATTGTGCGACGAACATAAATGACATATAGTAACATGAAAATAACGACATGTATGTCATTTACGGCATGGAGCCTGGTGCACTCGCGTCCGGTTCTCTAACTTGATATCATACCAAGATTGGCATAGCGTGACGTGACTGTATGACGTACATAAATGACAGCTGGTAGCATGGAAACAATGAATGACATGCGTGTAATGTACGGCATGGGTTACATGCCACGCTCATGGTGCGGGCATTTCGCAAGCTTGACATGTCGATTTTCTTTTCTTTCTCTTTTGCTTTACATTGCACTTTTCAAGCGACGCAATGTGCAGAAGGTCATCTACAGGTGCATAAGCGACGATAAGGGCTCGCAGAGAGAGAGAACATCAGTATTACTTACCATTTTTGTTCCTGAATGTGCCGAGCACGCAGGGTGCCCATCATCTGCTTGGTAATGCACAGCGGCACGCTCGCTTGAGTCGACAGGCCGTCGCGATTATCCCACTCGCAGCACAGCATGTCGCACTGTCGTCAAACCACGCATATCACATCCAGCGGCGAGAACACAGTGAGGCTGCAGGCACAAAACGCGCACACACGACCGACACAGCTGATCACTTGAGAAGTGGTGTTGACAAGGCCTAGCCGGCCTTGCCTAGCTACGACTATACTACGACGATCGCGCCGCCGCGGGAACGACTCCCTCCTCACGTTTCTTTCTTTTTTTTCTGTTTTTTTTTCTTCGCGCGCGCATGCGGCGCGAAGCTTTGTCCCATTTCACTTTGGTAGCGCCTCGTCTGGCTTGCTTTTGACCTGGCGGGGGCGGGCCGAGGAGGCTGCAGCTAGCTGCAGCCGCCAAGGCCAAAGGGCTTGCTCGCTTCCTCTCCAGCCGTTCGGAGGGTCTCGTATATCTCTTTCTCTGGGCTATCTGTGCAAGGGATTTTTAGTGTGCTGAAGCATGCCGCCTCTTTCTTTTTACTTCTTTCCCCCGCACAGCTGCATGCATGCCCGCCAGCACTGAAGGCATTATGGAAAGCTTCGGAAAAAAAAGAGAAAACATGCCAGAGGAAATGAGATGGGAGTTTTTTGTTCTTGGAACTCCATTCGACGAATGGCGTCAGATGGTGAATTTACCTCCTTTCTTCCACATATTTTCTTAACGAGGTAAAATTGAGGACGCAGAACTTTATTGCACCCACCTCATTACACCCTAAGGTAGTACTGTCCAGATGGAGGTAGTATTAAGGGGGATTGTAGCCCTTAAAACGCCCAATTCGGCTAGTTCGGCTAAGAGGCCGTCGCACGTCAAGACGATGCCGGCGCGTCGAGCCGCGCCCGCTTATAAGGTGGCTTGATGGCGTTTCTCAGGGACGAAGTCTGCTCAAACGGCGTCTGCTCCGTAGCAGATGACACTGTGTTGTAGTACTCACGGCGCCTCTGTTCTCCTGCCCTTATCTACCGCGTTTGGGGCGCGCATGGCGCCGCTGTGACGCCGTGAGCCTAACGCGCGGTGTTTTCTCACTGAGTGCAGCAAAACCACGCCAACTAGACACAGCGAAAGCAAATATGCTACAGAATTTTGTCGCTTGGTCTACTGCTACTGCTGCTACACCAGTACGGCTTATGGGGTTCTGTGTCTATATCGCTATAAGGTATCAACGTGACGCTCGGCTCGCCCAATACACATTAAAACGTCATGAGACGTACGTGCTACGTACATTTGTTCTAACCGACAGCTGTTCAGAAATCGCATTTGTCATTGTGGCGACTAACCATCAGGACCCCAGTTCACGGACGGGCGCATACTCCTTAGCCAAATGCGCAATTTAAGCTTGACCGCGGTTAATGTTGGCCACGACTGCATATGCATGTGCACGCGTAGCATTTAAGCAAGCATAACTGATAAGCGCGCGCGGTCTGGTATAATTCAAAATCTCGCGTCGCGGTATCTTTGCCAGATTGCGCTCACACTATAGGGTATTTCGCATATCCCTTATCAAGCTATGGCGAAGTAGGATGCGCGTGCTGGCGAGCCAATGGTAATGAATTAAAGGCGTTTTCTTATTAAACGTCTTCGAAGGAAGCCGAGTAATTCTGTGAGGAAATGCGGCTATGGATCGTGCCAATTCTTACATCAGTATTCTTCCTGGTGTAGAAAATTAAAGTGCTTCTTGGCTTGAATTCGAGGAACGAATTCGCAATAGCCGATCGAAGCACTTCCAACGGATTAATTTCCTGTCTACTTCTGTCCGGAATCGCCACGTTGCATATATACGTCATCTAAGTTTCTTTCTTTCTTTCTTTCTTTCTTTCTTTCTTTCTTTCTTTCTTTCTTTCTTTCTTTCTTTCTTTCTTTCTTTCTTTCTTTCTTTCTTTCTTTCTTTCTTTCTTTCTTTCTTTCTTTCTTTCTTTCTTTCTTTCTTCTCTAGCCTCCCAACTCCTGTTCTGGCCTCTTCCACTCGTGCCGTGATTGTGATGTCGTCGCTCACAGAGTGAATGTGTGTTAGGCGCGATACATCGCTGTACGATTGTGTGGCTGGCTATGCGTTGAGCTTCCAAGTGGTGGCAGCGTTGGCGTTGCATCAGTGAGGCTGAATTAGCCTGATGTGCTTCGGCCTGGCAATTGCTTCGCCTGAGCATCCTTCCGTTGCATACAGG
>NC_051181.1:128742510-128773723 GCF_013339695.2 Rhipicephalus sanguineus
TTTAATGACGCAGGTAAGTTGCGCGCGCTTGACTTCGCAGAGGTCGTATGGGTGGATTTTATTGCACCATGGAATATACAGCACGTTGCTAAGGTAGCAAGATATATATACTATAATAGCCTTGTATTGCATACAGCCGCGTTAAAACCATATATCATCATCATCAGCCTGTCTACGCCCACTGCAGGGCAAAGGCCTCTCCCATGTTCCGCCAATCAACCCGGTCCTGTGCTTTCTGCTGCCACGTTATACCTGCAAACTTCTTAATCTCATCTACCCACCTAATTTTCTGTCGCCCCCTCACGCATTTGCCATCTCTTGGAATCCAGTCAGTTACCTTTAATGACCACCGGTTATCCTGCCGACGTGCTACGTGCCCGGCCCATATCCATTTCTTCTTCTTGATTTCAACTATGATGTCCTTAACCCCCGCAGGCACGCTATAAAATTGATGACCTCGAACAAGGTGGCCGTGACGAACTGATGGCAACAAAAATAATTTAGAGACGATTTGAGTATAGCGAAATCAGCGGGTGCGACCAATTCTCCAGGGTGTATCGGTGACGCGGTAATCCGTATCACAAGCTGTATCGTCGAAGAAAAATTGTGAAAGGCTTCATTCACGAAGTTTTTCGTTACATTAAGTGTCGATCGCTAATTGACAGGTCCAATATGAGCACTGGCTTAAAGTATTTCCTCTCAAAAACGTTTCAAGCGTAAGAAAAATTTTTTTTGGTCCATTGAGTTTGTCGTCGACACATCGTGATACTGCGAGTGCTCATTGAGTGCGAGCTCCTCGTATAAACATTTCTTCTGGTCTTCAAGAATATTCCATCTATAACCATGTTGTGCGCCTTCCACATTGGCTGTATCATTAACTCTCGCTCTGTGAAAGCTGTATATATACACACCGCACGACATCACAAAAATTCGAAAGATTTCCTTTCAGAACTTTTTGTCGCTTCGAAAGAGCGTTCAGTATTAACCTCTTTAATTACCGCGATAATAGTTCATTTGGAAGTACATGCAATAATTCTCAGAACTCTGCGCAATGGAATGCAGCAGAGCTTAACATATGTGATGTATGTCTTATACGCATCCACAGCAATGAGTTCTTGTTGAACAGAACGACCATGCATCCCTCGTTTCAGCTGTTAGACTATACGTCTCTATAAGTTCGCTAAGGAGATGCTACGAAGAGGAATACTATATACGTCAAGCTAGAATTCTAAACTATGCACTTCCGGTACAACATGTCCGAAACAAAGAGGACACGTGGCGATGCCACATTGAGTATTCCGTACTAATTCTCCGTGACGTCGTGAATTTCGACGCTTTGTTCGGGACTTCACGTTGGCGGTTATACCTCCACGGCGCTCTGTACTACAAGCAATGTATGCCGCGGTACATATACAAGAGCCTGTGCATCTTGCAAGATGCCGAACGTCTACTACCAGTATGGTCTGGGAATGCGACAAAAACCCACAGACACGCCAATGCAATCACCAACAGAACAGCTGACAAGCCAAGTCCACGGATATTATATATATATATATATTATATAGGATATATATATATATATATATATATTATATAATATATAATATATATATATATATATATATATATATATACACCCCTGGAGTTAGGTGGCCGCCCAGCATTAACAGCCGGGTCTATAAAATGAACTTTATTTACTGTGCTCATGGATCGAAACGCGAGAATTTAGGGCTAAGCAATGTTCTTACTTTCGTTTCCAGCAGCTACAGTTCGTGTCGTATCGGCGTAATTTTGATTCGAACACTTACATGAAAGCCAACCTTATACGTTTAGCGGCCAGATATGCAGTGACATGACGCGGTTACCACGAGCAATTGCTCACAGTAGTCGTTATACTTACAAAATGACGTTTCAGTCTGTGAGTATATATTGTACACACACATCGCTAATATGGATTTGAAATCGTTGTATTCTAGAGAAAACCACTACACATTACTTATCCATGAATGTGTGTTGAGGGGCTATATATATAGTTCGTTCGAGAAACAGCGCTAGCACCTGCGATTAACTTGAAATCCGTGACGTCAACACCGACTCGTTGCGAAGATGCGGTATGATTTCATAAACGATATTTCCGGCATTCGGTTTCGCCGCGCCTGTATAATCACCATTTTCCCGTCATATAGAGCGATAAACACTGCCTTAAAATAATGCTTAATGATACTTCGCAAATCGTGAACCGGCCTCGTGTATTTCTAATTTATAGTGCCCTTTTATAGACACCTTACAAGAGCATGGAAATGCCTTCGCTGTTCGTATATAGATGACCGCCTAAAAGTCTGCATGTTGGCTGCATAATCACATTAACATTAAACTATAGCGTCCTCAAGGAGGTCTAGCCTCGTCTGCTCCTGATAAGATCGTCTGCTTGCTTCGCGGAACCTTCGTCTGCTACCTGTATATCGAAGCCAAGCTCTACAGACACACTTGCCTAACCTTTCTGGATGAAAGGGGGGGGGATGACTTCGCCACAACGACACACGCCATTGGCCTCCCGGAAATCCACGTCACGCCGCGGCACCCAATCACAACACCGCGCAATCTCAGTCGCTATACACCTTCCCACTATTGGCACATAGCCCTAAGAAAAAAACCAAGAACAAACGAACAGGACAGAAGAGAAAGTGCGTCATAAAGCGATATCGAAAGCGAAAGTGTGTAGCGCGCACGAGCGGTGGCGTGAAGATCGTGCCGATAACGAAAAGTATTAAACGGCACGTTGTCGTTGTTCTTATCTCTTCGAAGCGCTGCTACTTCCCGCGCAGAGCTGGCTGGCTGTGTGATTTAGACCTCGTTATCTGTGCGCGAAATCAGTACATACTCCGCCATATGGAATGGCGCCGCCTATATAGCTATAGTTATTTCTTTCGGTAGATATCGTTATCGTAACCTTATCTATCTCCCGTCTTCTTCGATAGCCTATCGACCTCGCTTACGTTTGCATTTAACCCGTCGTGCTGTATACGCGTGTTCGTGACCTCAGGTTATAACTCGTATAAACTAGGCATCTAAATCATCACGTTAAACTCAGTGCCACATCGACGATATTCTAAACACGCCCAAAGCTAATGGGCTATAGTTTGCCGGAAGCGTTATCGCAAGCGACCTTGCATGCCTCGCTAATCCTTTTCATTTTATTTCTCGCTTTCTTAACTACGTTTTCTGTTTATCTCGGTGTGCAATCGGATAATTTGCCTACGCTTATCTTTAACTTACTAACCTCCGGCGAACGCTTTTAGTGTCGGTTCCTGCGCGTGACCCAATATAAACAATAATGTGTATGTATAGTATCTCAGACAATCATGGAGATTAGGGCATACCACCTTGGCTCGTGCGGGTAGCGTCGCGCGCTTTAATAAGTCCGGTTTTGTATACCGAAAAAAAAAAACAAAAAAAAGTTTACAGTGTAACAAGGGAAAACACGGTATCTGTAGTCGGCTACAATCTAAGAATAAACACAACCCATAGCCATCACTGTCCTACTCGGAGATAATTTGCGTAGACGTTGCATCCAATCACATTTGCACATTCCTATGACGTCAATCACGCTCCGCGTGTTTCGGATAGTTGGTGTTCCCATGCAGACACAGGTTCGTGTCGCTGGTTTTTAAGTCAAAAGCTTGACTGTCCTGGTAAATTTCAACGATGACTGACATCAGTGCTTAGCCAAAGGTAATATTTTAGGTATACGAACGTCGAACCTTTAGTTTTCGATATGCGTGGTATTTACATTAGCGCAGAAAAAGTGCTTGCGATGTGAATGGAAACCGGCTTGCACGTCTCTGTTGCGTAGTTGATTGACAAGCGCGCCGCGTATTTTGTGGGCGGAGCTTGTATTTATTCTTACGTAGGTAACAGACTAGAGATCCAGCCCCCAATATGACAGCGCGTCACGGGGTTGATTTTCCGCCTCTGCGGTACGGAATGTGCGACGCATGTGTAGAGCTGAATTAAAGCGAGTTAAAAATGGTATAGAAAGAATAACTAAATGAACACAAGGTTGCTTGATCACTTGTCTCTCTATATATAAAAGGCTCGGCTTAAAGAAGATTTAAAGAAACAAAAACGACGAAATTAAAACCACAGCAGCGCGCTTGGTTATGACGGAGCGAGCTGTATAATTGAAAATGACATTCAGGTGTATAAACGAATTAACCGTCCGTATCTTCAAACAGAGAGAGCTGTCAAATTACGGCATGTCCAAACGCATGCCCAGCATATACGTATCATCTTTTATGTAATGTGTGCCAGAGAACGCACACAACGTATAGGTCTATATATAACACAGGTCAGGTACATATAGTGTACATATATGATTTTATTTTGGTCATAAAAAGAACAAGAATTGAAACCAGCTTGCAATGTGATACTTAGTGGCGCGCCCAAAGTGAGATAACTGAGACAGCTGCGCCTGTGAGGTATATCGCTGTGTGTGTGTGTGTTGTGTGGTGTGTGTGTTTGTGGTGTGTGTGTGTGTGTGTGTGTGGTGTGTGTGTGTGTGTGTGTGTGTGTGTGTGTGTGTGTGTGTGTGTGTGTGTGTTTCTGCAAACGCCCCGGCGTCTGTTTGGGAGTATATATGTCATCCGGAGGCGTAAGTACATATATATATATATATATATATATATATATTATATAGATATATATATATATATATATATATATATATATATATATATATATATATATATATATATATATACAGTTCACAGTTAAGGGGCTAACGCGCACTTCCGACAAGCGAGGAGGTATCGTGCTTAGCCCGTACGTGCGTGTATACTATAGATAGATAGCTGATAACCCAGCTTTCACCGCGTACAAGAAAACTTCGATCCCTCACCACACTTCATTTTCTTCATAACGCCTAGATCAACTGAGTCGCTGGAAATCGGCTTTTTCCCCTTGCCATAGCCAATGCATGGCTTCCTTTCTTCTTCTTTTCTTTCTTTCTTCTTTCTTTCTTTCTTTCTTTCTTTCCTTCCTTTCTTCTTTCTTTCTTTCTTTCTTTCTTTCTTTCCTTTCTTTCCTTCTTTCCTTCTTTCCCTTTTCTTTTCTTTCCTTCTTTCTTTCTTTCTTTCTTTCCTTCTTTCTTTCTTTCTTTCTTTCTTTCTCTTTCTTTCTTCCTTCTTTCTTTCCTTCTTTCTTTCTTTCTTTCTTTCTTTCCTTCTTTCTTTCTTCTTTCTTTCTTTCTTTCTTTCTTTCCTTCTTTCTTTCCTTCTTTCTTTCCTTCTTTCTTTCCTTCTTTCTTTCTTTCTTTCTTTCTTTCTTTCTTCCTTTCTTCCTTCTTTCTTTCTTTCTTTCCTCTTTCTTTCTTTCTTTCCTTCTTTCTTTCTTCCTTCTTCTTTCCTTCTTTCTTTCTTTCCTCTTTCCTTCTTTCTTTCTTTTTCTTTCTTCTTTCTTTCTTTCTTTCTTTTCTTCCCTTCTTTCTTTCTTTTCTTTCCTTCTTTCTTTCCTTCTTTCTTTCTTTCCTTCTTTCCTTCTTTCCTTCTTTCTTTCTTTCTTTCTTTCTTTCTTTCTTCTTCTTCTTCCTTTCTTCTTTCTTTCTTTCTTTCTTTCTTTCTTTCCTCTTTCTTTCTTTCTTTCTTTCTTTCTTTCCTTCTTTCTTTCTTTCTTTCCTTCTTTCTTTCTTTCTTTCCTTCTTTCTTCCTTTCTTTCTTTCTTTCTTTCTCTTTTCTTTCTTTTTCTTTCCTTCTTTCCTTCTTTATTCTGTCTTTCTTTTCTTCTTTTCTTTCCTTTCTTTCTTTCTTTCTTTCTTCCTTCTTTCTTCTTTCTTTCTTTCTTTCTTCTTTCTTCTTTCTTTCTTTCTTTTTTGCTTCCTTCCTTTCTTTCTTTCTTTCTTTCTTTCTTTCTTTAACTTTCGCCATTCTGCAATGCTACAGGCCGGGATTGATTCATCGCTTGAAAGGCCCGGAATAAGTTTTTTATGCACAGCACAGCGGCGGCGCGCCATGCAATCCGGCTATCACCACGTTTGAAACGCGTTTTCTGTTCCTCTTATTTCTGTTAAAATTTTATTTTTCGTTCATGCCAACGTTTTTCAGACGACGAGGACACAACAAAACCGTCTCGGCCGCCACCTCGCAGACTGAGCTCGTCGCTATATCCCGTTCTCATGCCCGTCGCGTCGCAACTGTATTGATATCATTCTTTTTTTTTATTTAATTTCTGTTCATTCCTGAAATACGTGTACCCGCTTCGAGAACGCAGTATACGTGACGTCTGCCGGGTTTTATTCGCACAAGAGGTGCATAAGCTAGGCTTATAAAAGTTCTTTTATACGTGTATGCGTAGGCTTGCTTCTTATATATTATTCCCATCCTTATACAACGGCCATAAAAGTCATACCGGACTTTACGGACGCTTGTAAAGTGTGTTATCGAACAGCCCTCGCTGTGTGCACATTAAATGCTCCTTTTATTAAGTCACGCTAAACACGGAACACGGTTGTGGGTCCGAGTAATCGCGTACAATACGATTATACGATGCAATATACCTCTACAATACGGTCTGGTGGTTTCTTCACACTACTGTTAAAGCTTCTGTTATACTATCAGCAGCTTATACGAACCCATGACGATGTGTTGCTGATCAGAAGGTGGTTCGGTTCCTGCTTACGGGCGTTTGTGTATACCGTGCTCCAGTACATGGTGTCCTTCGGGATCACGTTAAAAAAAGTTATTCCTGGTAGTCAAGACCACGTACGGCGTAAGAAAAATGCTTTGTGATCAATACTAATCTGGAGCCATGTATGCGTTCATCACTCCGCGGGCATTAAGTCGCACCATTTAGTGTTTCTTTAATTATTGTTATTATTATCACCGTGTTGATACTTCCATTCACTACCCTTTAAGCCTCATGAAGTTGCATTACATCGCTTCTCGGTCGTATGCATGTCTATACACTCAAAGAAGAAAAAAAAAATTACTCTCCTCAAAGAGACACGTGAACTCTCTTGCGGGTCCCACGACTCGCCGAACGGAGTATAATTGATCTCCAAAGAGAGTTCACGTCACTCTTTAAAGAGAATCGTAAACGTGGTAAGTAAGGTGTCACAGAAGAGAGCCAAGGTACTCTTTTCTTTTTTTAGAGTGTATAGCTTAAAGATCGTGACAGTTAATAGCGAAGATGCGGTCATGTGCAAATGAAAATACGAGCAAGCCAGCGTTAACTAAAACGCCTTCTTTCATTCTCGTTACTGCCAGTATACGCGTAATGCCAGCATGATTTCGGCTTGCACGCCTGTAACTTGAGGCCCAAACCATCTTTGGCAAACACACGACATATAGTAGTGCACATGGTTCTTAGATAGGTCACGTGCTCCCGTGTTACCATGCACTCGCGAAACGCATTTCTATAGTCTGTAATTGCTTGTTCGCGTTTCATTTGTCCACGACTGTATACGTTCGCGCACATACTCCATGGAGTCGCTCAGGAATGTACGTGTATAGCTGGCCCTGCGCCTTCTCTCCGTTTGCAATTAGAGAATGGTTACTAATATATCTAACGAAGTCAATGGTGCGTAGATGAGATCGCGATGCTTGAAGTATCGCGGCAGCTGTTCCCCTTGTATATAAGGATGCTGTACTACAAATACATTAAGCTTGGGAATGCTGACTGCACTATAGGCCAACGCGGCATCGATAATGACAGTGATCTAGTTATTACGAGCGCTCGATGCCGCACGTGGATGACCCAGTGACCCAAACACGTCACGTCACGCCTGTATACGTTCAGTTAGCTGCTGAGAAAAAGAAAGGCGAAAACAAAACGCACTGACTAACAGAACATAATACGTGCAGCAGCGAGTTATAAGCCCTTAATCACGCTCAATGTAACTAAGACCACTATCCAAAGCATTAGCACGATGATGATAAATAGCGGGAAAGCAGGGGGAATGTCTCAAGTACATTGTATGATAATTAATGATGCGTGCAAAAGAATGCGATCATTAGACGAAATTCGTGCTAGAATAATGACAGCGGTACGAGTGTAGAACTTGGGGCATGTCTTTATTCTTTGCTGTTGTGTTCTATCTAGCGCTGTACATATATACCATGCTATATAGAGGGACAAAATAGAACACATACATACATACATACATACATACATACATACATACATACATACATACATACATACATACATACATACATACATACATACATACATACATACATACATACATACATACATACATACATACATACATACATACATACATACATTGTTATAAAGAGGGAAGCAACGACCTTTTATATAACGACAAGCTCAGAAAACTAAGACAATGATGAAAGCAAAATTGTCACTAAAAGCGAAATATTTGGAAATTGTCCGAATGAAACACACGATATCGCTTTACGTGTTTATATGACGAATGGTGCGGTGATGGTAGCGGTGGTAGTATGTATAAAAACACAGAAAAACGTTCGTTATAAAGAGGAAAAAACGACCTTTTCTGTGACGCGATTCACGACCGTTGGTGCGTTAGCGATCGTGTCGAGAAGGTATACTTGTACACACACACACACACACACACACACACACACACACACACACACACACACACACACACACACACACACACACACACACACACACACACACACACACACACACACACACACACACACACACACACACACACACACACACGCACGCACGCACGCAAAACGTGCGCCCGCATATATAGATATCTCTCGTCGACATCTTCGCATCGCCCATGGCTGCCGCTCGCTCATATCTGATGAGGACTGGCGGGATACGAAAATAAGTAAGAAGCACAGCGAAAAACGAGACTGACGAAAGGAAAGCGCCCGCGGTCATCGATGAAGGATGAATACCTCACGCGGAAGTCTCCGCGGGTCTCGCTCATGAATTTTGATATGTCTCTGGCTGTATATGTGAGACACCCTCCACCCCTGCAGTTCTGCTGCCGCGCGCGCCAGCTATACACGTGACCGCCTCGCGGCGTCACCACGCGTTTTGTCCGCGTATCTATATTCCACTCAACAGCCACCCTCTCCCAAGAAATAAAATGATGGAACGTGCATCGTATTTCAAAATATATACACAAACAGCGCGACGAGATAGACTACAAGAGTCATACGGTCCCTTGCGCATTTGCCTTAGAACACGACTAGAAAGCGAAAGCCTTCTTCTTCTCGGGCGATTTTAACCCTTCCAGGTGGCCAAAATTAATTCGTAGTCTCACATTAAGACGTCATTCGTCATAACATCATGGTCCTGGCACGTAAAACTCAGGAATCTATAGTCGGATACAACTTAAGAAGGCAGGAGAGGCCCCGCCCAGACGACCGAAGCGCGGCAGCCGATCGCCTCCGCGACTAAATAAATAGTCCCGCTCACGCACTTGGCGATGTGCTCCCGAGTCCCAAGGCGGGGTCACCGGTCGTCCTGCTCGTGACGTCAGTCTAGAGCGCGCGCCCATTGGTGCAGGCTTGCGTGCATCCGCCTTTGAGGAGGAAATGCCGCGGACTTATAAAGTATCCTATTCGACTATAACGTAATTTCTTCCGAAATGGCACACTGCCTTCTCTGACGCAGGCATCGCGCCTATATACCCAGAGGGCACAGTGCAGACTATACACGCTTCAGACAGCCAAAAAGGAGAATCGCATGTATCAGTGGTGTTTGACAGTTGTTTCGCTCAAAGCATGGTTGACAGCCCTATCGTACGGTGGCGCATGATCACAGTCAGGTGGTTTCATTTCATATTTCGCAGGCTTTACTTAAACGCAAAAAAAAAAGAACATCACCACGCATACACGTTGCCACAAAAAAATAGGGGAGAGTTCATCTTGGAGTGCCCGCTACAACGTAACGAAACGTATACTGAATACCAGAAGTATATTTTGCATAACTGATGTTAGTCAATTAACCAATTAAGCGCAATTTTAGAACTATCCGTGCGCCACATGACGGCAAACAGTATGGTGTTGGTTTCATTCGGTTTCGGTTAACCACTTTATTTAAACAATTGGTTCTAGTTAGGTTAAACACCCTGTATATGGTCTGCTCCATGCATTGTGCCCCTGCGATCATGCTTCGCACGCCGACTCAACGGAAGCGTCGGAGAAGGATTAGTAGCGTGCAACGGGAGAAAGCCCTGTTTCTCCACTCTTAATCTCTGGAATACGGCGCTGGTTCTGATGAACGAATGGCTGATGCAAGTCCGAAAGCCTTTTACGCATTGCACGGATTTAAAGAGATGGTGAGATGGACGGACATTTTAATGAGATGTTAGCCTGCAGCAGATCATATGGCATAGTCCCAATGCCGAAATATAAATACGGCATTTCATTTCATTTTGCTGCCTCAAAGACTCCTCACGGGGTGTTGCATAAGAGGTGGTCTTATACAAAAAGTAATACACGAGTAGTTTAGGTTGTTATATTACAAGAATCGTTCCTTCTGGTTCTTTCATGAAGGCAAATGAGACGGTGATAGCAGTCATGTGGTGGGGAAGACCGTTCCAGTCTTTAGCTGCGCGATGAAGGAATGAAGACAAGAAGGTGACTGTACACGGGCATTGCATGGGGAGAGGGCAACATTCAATGGATGACCTGTGCGCAGTGATACGCGTGAAGGTGGTAATGTGTGCATTCACATATATGCATTCGATCTATAGAAACACGCATATGGTATCTACAGACGTGTGTCTATGCGATCACATACGCATGTGATCACATAGACACACGAATAGCGCACGTAGTCACAGAAAGCCACACATACACACGGAACTGCTATTCGCAAGGTTTCGTTCAGGCATGCATTTTGACTTTATAAAAAAGGCCCAGCAGCGTTTTCGGTTCGCGTAACGCGCGACCGACCGCCTGCTACGCGTGCTAAGAACGTGCCGAAGTGTAAAGCTCGAGCTGCGGCGCAACTGCCGTGCAGAGAATCCACCGAACAGCAGGAAATATCCATGCAGTGCCAAAGTTTCGGCAAGCGGACTTGTGTCCGCCTCGGTGTTCCAGTGGCCACGGTGCTCGGCTGCTGACACGAAGGTCGCGGTTTCGATGCCGGCCGCGCATTTCGATGGAGGCGAAATGCTATAGAGGCCCGTATACTGTGCGATGTCGGCGCACGTTAGAGAACACCAGATCGTCGAAATTTACGGAGCCCTCCACTACGCCGCGCCTCGTAAATATATATCGTGGCTTTGGCGCGTTAAATCCCAGATATTATTATTAGAAGTCCACCTGTCGAGATTTTGGCTATGCAGGGAAATTCCCCGTTCAACGAATTCTCATCAATTCAAGCAACCACCTTCCCCGACCTTCGGTCTTGTTTGGAATGCATTTGTAGCGTGATTACTATGGTTATTAAAAATGTACTAAACGTTGCAGGGGAGAGCAGAGTACTAGCGTGTATATATAGCTTATAGAAGTGGTTGTCTCGCTGTCGGAGTATGCATTTCGGAGAATGAGGCCGACGAAAACGATAGATGGTGTCCAGTTATCGCGAAAGCGTGCACGTCATGCAACGAGGTGTGAAGTTGCCGCGTTCGTCTCGGCGAATCGAAGAAGGTGTCCCGCTATGTAAACAAGCTCGTTAAAGCCTCCCGCGCCATCTGATCGCGTTGTGCTTTCTCTGTTCGGGAGGGATGATTGGTATCGAGATAGTTTTTATGGTCGCAATTATATCCATACACATATGCATAAACACGAAGCGAGCGTGTGCTGGACACTTCCTCGTGTAAGTGGCGATGGAGACGTCGCGACGTATGACAGGAATCGGCAAGACGGCACTTCTGTGCCCCTCGAAAGCAATTACCTTATCGCATGCGTCATTGCAACGAGGAGGGCATGTATGCCGCATTTGTAAATTTAGGGGCGCCTCACTGTTTCATAGCCTATAGAAAGCCGCCGCTCTCGCTTATACGGATGAGGGGCTGCGCTGCTAAGTTAGCGGACGCGGGTTCGACTCCCGTGGGGGCAGCATTTCGATGGTGCCAATTAAAATGCCAGAACGCCCGTGTACTTAGATTTAGGTTGCGCGTTAACAAAAAGGAAAAAAAAAAGCTTCCAGGTGATCAAAATTAATTCGGAGACCGCCCTTATACGCCGCGCTTCGTAATCACGTCGTGGTTTCGCCACGTAAAATACGTGAATTGTTATTGCTGTTGCTGCAGTTACACAGCATATGGTATACACGTCCTATAATCTGTATCCGCAAATGACGTCTGGGCAATTTACACTATATACCCATCAGTAGAAGATAAATGTGCCAATGTCTAAATATACATGTCTAAAGAGTCTCTATAATCTAGACATTGTGCAATCTACTATAGTACCGTAGCATGTGCGCACTCGTTTCGTCGGTCTCGCGTTTGCCAATGGATGGACAGTGCGTGTTGCTCGAACATCCCGAGGCAGTTTACGCAGCGGGCGGCCCACGCCGCAGAAGCACCCCCTTGGCTTGTTCCTCTTCTTCTTTCTCTGTCACTTCTATATACTTCGCTTAGACGAGTTTTTATTGGCCGTGGGCGTCTATATAATCGTGCCCCCCTTCCCTCCCCCGTACACACAAACTTGCGTCACCCCCTTGGCACCCCCCCCCTCGCCACCCCTGTGGTCCGCCACCGTCGCTTCCGCGTGAATCCGACGCGAGATCTCGTGCTGGCTCGGCAGGGAGAAGAAATAGTGGAGACACCCGCAGCGCTGGTGGTGGTGTTGTGTGTGTGGAGCGGGGAGGGGGGGAGGGGTAAGGGGGGGGGGCAGGTTTATTGCCCTTTCTGGAGCACACGCGGCTTCCTTCGCCCCTCGCGCGCTGCAGGCGCCGGCGGGCTTGTAAACATTCGCGCGTATGGACGACCGCGCGAGTTTTATAGTACATATCCGAACCGGCATGCAGTGGGCGTCGCAAAGGCGAGTTCTTTAGCGCTTCGCTCTTGGGTGCAACTCTTCTTTTTGTTGTTGTTGTTGCTGTTCGCGAAGCGTCCTTAACGTCGGAAGGCTCGAAAATTACGCGGTTACAGGGACATATTTCGCCTATAAAGGGGATCTCGTATCGCATTTTACATCTTGACCTGCCGTTCTTTTTTTCTGCGTCCCGTTTTATGCTGTTTGTTTCATGCAACCGCGGAAGAGGCGGAAAGAAAGAGGAAAGGGTGGCTCCTGCGGTAGACTGCGCACTTTGAGTTTGAAGTGTTCACTGCCCACAGTTTCACTCGTCGGCTGGTTCCTTGTATACCGTTAATGTCACTGGGCAGCCGATGATTTTGCTCTGTACACATGGGCGTTGTGTACAGAACCCTTTTCCTAAAGCCACAACAGCGCTTGGTCTCCACCCAATCAAAACCAGTGCACCCCCCTCCACTACCGCGATGCAACACGAGTTTGCACTCCGCAAGACAAAATCTGCCGACGCCCATGTCTGTGTACATGCAGGATATGGCTTCAGAAGCCGAGAAAGCCCTCGAAAGAATTAAACGCGAAAGAAGGAACAGAAATCGACCCTGTAATGTCTTCTATACATAGCTTACTCTTTAAGGACTGAGCATTGAGCAATGCCTTGGCGCCCATTCAATGAAGATGGCGTCCTTAATCAGTGAGCGCCAAGTTCGGTGAAGGAACGAAAAGAACGGGCGCGGCCCGCTATTCACCACGCGTGAGCTCTCTCTTGAAGTGTTGGCGCTGATAAGGTGTCGCCTTTTAATGGCTGTTATGTGAATGGGCGTACCGGCTGTAACATAGGTACGTATTACTGACGCAATAATAGCTGTGCACTGTCACACACACAAAAAAAACAATAATAAACAGATAAAAATAAACGCAAGGCCTGCGTGAACACGCAGCACAGCGTAAGCTGCGGAGAGCGGCATTCGTTATAGAGCCCGCTGTATACACTCTCTATAGATCGCCTGTAAGCACAGTTGCGAGGTGCCCACTACGCAATAAATAATCCCATTGTTACGAAGTTGCGAGCACCCACTTGCCAATGCAATGCGCGCACCCGCGTAGCTGCACCACGTGTTTCTGCTGCGGTGGATGAGGTCGAGGACGATGAAGAAATATTTCCGATACCTTTGCGATGGGGTGGGAAGCTTTGAACCAACACTAGTTGCGCAATTCACGCGGTGCGTCGCCTGCATGGTGCGATCTTCTGCCACGACATATTACATCTGTTGAACGCGTTCCTCCGTGTTCCATATCCAGCTTTTGTGGACACATCACAGCCAGCGCCCCTGGCGGCCCCGGCGCAAAGCTAGCGCGTTTCCAATGCACTGGCGAGTTTTTCCCGAATAATTAAGTGTAGAGGGTGAATGTTGAAAAACGCAGACCACAGAGCGCTTCTGGGAACCTAAACGCACGAGAGGACAGCAGCGATCATGTTGCAGTAAGCTTCAATTTGTTCCCAGAGCAGTTAAAGATTGTACAATGGGAGTCTATGGAAACGGCGAAAAATGTGGCCTGTTTTTTCGAGACAAAAACGGTCACTGTCGTAAAACTAAGCAAGTTATGTTAATGGTCAGGAAATCACATGTAGTCCTGACACTCAGCTTTCGTTTGAAGCCATTCTCAACTTGCCGCAAATCGGCATAACATTGTTCCCTAACGCGTTTTTTGAAGCGCGGTCGTTCAATGTTTGTGGTAAATTGATAAACCCTTGCTTACCACAGGCGACAAGGCGTCCACCGTGGCCGAGTGAGCTAATCGCTCAAGTTCAAGCGCGGCTTCACCGCGCCGTCCATCGGTTCGATCCAGGCGACGGATCAGCATTTTTTTTTCAACCCGTGACTTAGTTCCACAGCTTCGCACAGGATGTCGCCGCCGAAACAAAAAAGAGCTTCGTTTCGGTTTCGGTTCATGACTGTAATCTTGAGCTGCCGTTTCTTTTTCTCTTTATTTATTACTCTTTTCGTGTATGTTTAAACACTCCACGCGTATCATATCGTTCAGATCTACATTTGCAATTCTTACTTTATTCTTTTATAAACTTCGTAAGGAAGAGAACGCCCGATCAAGTTATGGTGAACAAAGCTCTTCGAACTTTTGTACGCGTATTGTGGTGGAAACTTACTTCTCCGTTCTCATGATTTCGTTACGATCTTCTCAGGTACCTACAATTCAGCAACGTAAAGGAAGCGAACTAAGCTTAGACAAGCGAGGCATAGTAATTAAATGACAAAGTTAGACTTTATTGCAGTTGCTTTTTACTTTAGGGCTAACGCAAGTGTCTGTCGTAATCTTACGAACGAAGGGAATTTTCGAGGGTTCTTTTTTTTGTTAACAACTACTATGAAACCAACAGATAATTAAGCCAATCATAGAATAGGAAAATTATTTCTTCTTTATCAAACAGCAGCGGCAATGATTTCGCCCTAACTTAAATGAAATCCATATGCTATCTCGACAAGCATCAGCGGACGCTATATACCCTTCTATATGCTGCGCTCTCAACTCAAGAGATTATGCGAATCCCCTTTCCTACCTCGAGTGGCTGTGTTCTCTTACAGCACCATTTTGTAGAGTTACGCGAGACTGCATCTGAGTTAGCTTGCCTGCAGCTTTACTTCATTTGTTGCTATCGCACTCATTGCATCGTCCTTGCGGTGAAACTGGGATTTTAGTCATCTCTTGTCATATCTTATCGCCCTACGTGAACAGACAAAAACCAGCATGCCTTCTCCTTTAACATCACAAAGCACTTGCTCTGCATCGGATAGGTCCGTGTGATATGACGTGTTGGATCAAAGCTTCGGGAAGTCCAGGGACTGGTGCTGCCAGTTACAAAACGAAATCCTGTATTCAGCAGCTTTACGCACGCACTCGCAGCCCACTTCAACGTACCGCAATAAGATGCCATTTAAACATCTGTAAATGAAAATGTGCGCAGCATTACTGGTTGCGCAAGGCTGGAACCGAAAGCGGAGCTAGGGTTCGACCTAGCTTCTAAGGTTTTGCTAGTAATACCAAGCTATTGCTAGAGGGTGCAAGGTTTTTTGCTAGTATAGTATTATAGGATATGGCTAGGCTTGGATAATCTATTCTTCTCAGGTTTCGGTCGGTTCCCCAGACTACGCACTTGTTGCGTGGTTTTGAAGGGGAAATGTCGCGTCACTAGTAGTTAACGTGATAGGATTTTAGTCACGTGAGAGAGAAAGTACATGTGTTATTAGAGTCCAGTGCAGACGCTGAGGTTGCCTCGCGCCACCCGGTTGTTCCGAAGTTTTGGCGCCAACACGTCAACGTCAATAGTTACGTGACGTTACGGGATTTTAGTGGCGCGACTAATTACTTGATTTTACGTGATTTTAGTCACGTGGCTAGTTGTTACGTGATTGTAGTCAGATAAGTAGATGTGCGATGTTACGTAATGTTGGTCACGCGACAATTGCAGGCCTGGTGTACAAAAAATTGTAGTTGCAGTAAACAGCAACCCATCATCGATATCACATGTATTTTACGATCCCGAGAAATTCACTTTCGTTGCTCGAAAGAGCAAGCGAAGCGGCACTCGTGCACTTTTTATCACGTTTCAAAATTGTTGGGCCTTCTACGATTTTTTCTGGAATTTTTTGTATGCTTCATTTGCTCTATATCTTTTTCCTTTCCTGGTGAATATTCCTGGCGCATATATATTGCTGTAAGTTTGAAAATATAGCCAGTTGTAAGTTCAGCGCTGTGTGTGTTTTCCAATGTCGTCCTCGTTCCTTGCGCTGTGAAACATCGAATTATGGTCTACAGCGCATTTTTGCAAACAGAAAGCAGCTGTTTTCACTTTTGCATTCCGTTCCTGCTCTTTGGAAGGTGGAGACACTTGCAAGGAGCGTTGCAAGGAGAGTTTGACCGTAGTATCTTTATAATAGCTATCGTATCACGGGCTACCCGCCGCGTGCTGTGGCTGAATGGGTTGATCATCCGTGCTGGCTGTTTGCGCGCAGTCGCTGGGGCCTTGATTCGAATCCAATGCGGTTTTTTCTTCTTTTTTTGTCTCTCTCAGAATTGCTTATGTTGCCGCGGTGGTACAGCGGTTACGGTGCTCGGCTGCTGACCCAAAGGGCACAGGTTTGACGGCAGCTCCAGCATTTTTGAACGAGGCGAAAATGCTAGAGGCTCGTGTACTTGGTTTTAGATGCACGTTACGAACCTGAAGTGGTCGAAATTTCCGCAGCCCTCCTCTACGGCACGCCTCATAAACATAATATGGTTTGGGGCGCGTAGAACTCCAGCAATTATTATTACTAGTACAACGCTGCTGAAGATTTAGTTGCTTGTTTTCTCGCTGGAACCATTTCACCCAAGATATTTGTTGCAGTTTCGGTTTCGCTTTTGGATATGGAGCAAGTAAACTTCTAATGTTTTATTTTTTATTACCTACGCAACCTATTACTTCATAACGAAGAAACGGAACCCAATTTTAGTTAACCTCAACCATAAGAAGGCAATAAAAAACGAAACCAAGGCAAGCATGAGGGCAGCCATTTGTAATAAAATGAAGCGTTTTAAAGAAGTACTCTACTATTAGAGACGACGCGAGAAACGTAACCAGTAATAGTAGAAAACCAACGCAAAGCTTGTATTGTTGAATCGTCGCCTTTTTTTCTACGGGAGCATCCTTCTCTGCTTCTGCAAGTAGTGCTGCTCTTTTGCATTACATTTACACGTCCCCTTCCGAAAAGAGGCCATCCTGGCTAATTACGGACAGCTGCACAGTGGCAGTGAGGCTTTAGCAGGTCCATATGCACAATCTCATGCCACGACACTGTTTGATTACAGTAAGTCTCAAGCGAATTGACGGCCTATATGAAGTACGAAGGCTTGCTAGACCACACGGTACCTGCCGTGGTACTTCGGAAGAAGTTCGTAGAGCGACCGGGGCCACCTAGGGGTCCAGAGGCCAGGCCCGTAGCTAGGGGGTATGCCCCAAGGGCCCGCCTCCCCTCCCAAAAGTTTAACGGAGGAGGTGTTTTATCGACAAGAATAATGAGAATAGTTGTTTCTCTGAAACTGTCAAGGCCTTCAGCAAGTGCCCCCTCCCTTTAGCCCCCCCCCCCTCCCCGCTGACTGGCGCAGGCCGGAAGGCGGGGACCGGTGGACCGGCGCAGGCCGGCGGCGGGAACGGTAGGCAAGCAGACTCGGAGCGAGCGCGGGCCGGCGGCGCGCCGTTGCCATAGCAACGACGGAGAGATCTTCAACCGGCTGCTTTGCTGCTGGCTTGCGTTTCCTTTCTTGAATTCTTGGCACTCGCCACTTTCCTATGAAGAATGCTGTCTCACGCTCATAACGTGCGCATGCATTTGTGACGTGGAAGTGCCGGGCGCGCGGCGATAATGCAATCGAGAGGCATGCACGATATCAGGACTGTTTTTGTGAGGCGAAACGACACCCTTTCAACACGTTCTTTAGTGTACGCTGCTTTCCTGAAAAGCATAGGTAATTTCATAGGGAATATTAGCCGATTACACACTGCCTTTGTTGCCGCAACGCCACTTCACGCCGTTGAAAGAGTAATAAGAGGGAGTAACTAAGAGGGAGGTCCAGGCATGGACCATGCATGTTGTCTTTACTGATGACTTTCCCTTAACAGGTACCCATGTTAGCAGCAATGTACAACAGAGTGAATGAAAACAACGAGGAAGAAGACTTCAAACTACAAGCGCTTTTCGCTTTACAGCTCTGCTTACCCATTCAATGAGCCAAGTATTCGACGCTCACTAGATTGCCCTCCGCACTGTGTTCCCGAGCCAAGCCTAATTACGTTCATCAAAACTAATGAACAGATCAAGCTCGCCTTGCTTGTTCGCCTCAGGTTTAGACTAAAACGTGTCGGAATGCACTATATATATATATTATATATATATATATATATATATATATATATATATATATATATATATATATATATATATATATATATATATATATATATATATATATATATATATATACTTTGTGCACTTTGACAAAGTCTGGTCCACCAGACGAAACGTTTGTGAAAATACACAGTGCTGAACCAACGAAAGTCGTAGTTTCTTTCTTCATTCCTTATTCTATCGGGGTCCGCGTGATTCTTTTCCCACTACTATATATATATATATATATATATATATATATATATATATATATATAATATATATATATATATATATATATATATATATGTGTGTGTGTGTGTGTGTGTGTGTGTGTGTGTGTGTGTGTGTGTGTGTGTGTGTGTGTGCGTGTGTGTGTGTGTGTGTGTAGAGAGAGAGAATGCATGCCTTGCGGGTAGCACTCACTAACAAAAGAAAATATGCCTTTACTAACGTTTCAGCCGTGACACCGCCTACGTAGGTCAGTGTCTTGCGAAGCCCATGCCACAGCCCAAACGTTATGGAATGCATTCGTGTGTGCTGTACAGCGCAGAGCCACCATTTAGGGCAGGTTTAGGGCCTAATCTAAGAAAAAAATAACATGTTATCAGATTGACAGGAATTCAATTCTTTGAGCTTTTTCCACTCAGACAAAGCTGAGAGGGAATACCATGTCTAGAGGGTGTTTTCTAAAACGCGTGCATCTATGATAGCACTGTGCTATCGATGCACATTAACCCGAATTCACACCTGTGTGCGGATATCCCTATTATTAAAGTCGAGGCTACAGCCAGTTATCGTGTAGCTGCTGAAATATTATTAATTTTATTAGCGCTTTCGCGCGTAATTTCTATTGCAAGTTTTATGTTGCAGTAAAATTTAATATTGAATTATATATTTCTTACGATCTATTTTACTATGATTTCCTTATCTACAAGAGAGACAAACTACCCGATACATGGAAGGGACTTTCAAGGTGGGCCTACACGTTTGAGGAGCCAAAAAAGAATCCCAACCAGGAATGTCTTCGCGCTAGCTTTGACATTCCTATCAAGCCAGAAGATTCCAGGATTCAATACGCGGCTGATATTTTGCATCATGAAGTACAAAAAAAAAGCTCCGGTTTTGAAGACCCTCAAGCGGAGCTGTAATCATTCTATACGACATGGTCATTTTCCGTTGGGCTTTCAGAGGATGAAGACTACTGCTTGAAAAGCAGTAGATATTAAGGGAAAAAGCAGATTTCGCTAGGCTTTATCTGGCTGAAGACTGGTATTTTCAGTCATTGCTACGAGCGAAAAACTACAAATCAAAATTCATGTGCGCATAAACACCATCGTTCTCTTAAGGGAACCTTCTGGAAAGGAAGGCTTAAGATTTCCTTTGGAACGCCTGCACATCTTCGTGGCAACAGAAGGAGCTCCACTCACAACTGAAGAAATTTTCATATGCTGAGTGAACGAAGGAAGGTGGAATTAAAGGGTTCGCTTTTCTCTGATGTGTCTTGTGACCCGTTGTTGAGCAAGTGAAATGCATTTTGTATTCTACATCAGGAGTTACACGAATAAAGAAGTGATTTTGAGAGATTGTAGGAATAGTTACTATATTATTTGCATTAACAATCGTTGTTGTCACGCAAAAACGCCTAAATTCGCTCTTCTGAATTTCTTTGTGCTGATCAAAGTGGACGATTGGGCCAGTAGGTGATCATGATCGACTTTGTGTCTTGCTGTAGTGCAAAGTTGAAAGAGACTGCGCCTACAGAACATGAAAGGAGAGCTTCAGGAGAACTTGCAGCCCATTAGAGTAACCTATTGGTCTATCTGCGCCAACAGGATTCAAGACAATCACCTCCAGCAAAAAAAAAGGAAAAAAAAAGAATGGAAAAGAAGAATGCAATTATGATAGATAAGTGCCCTTTTTTAGCGGGATAGACGGCAGATCTAGAGATTATTACACAACACGTCCAGTCTATGTGTTCTACTATACGTTCTGCCTAACAAAAAACTAACCAAGTTCACATTTTCCGGTGTACAAGATCATCTTTCAACGACTGGTATCATTTTTGCACGCCCGCTTAGACGGCGCCAAGCTTGCGGTGGCAGCCACTTTAAATAGAACTAATGAAAACAAATAAAAACTATAGTTAACTTCCTTTTTTTTACTCTCCTTCCTAGCGTTCTCAAACTTAGCCAGTTCTAATTTGAGGTAACGCAAGGAGCAAACGAGCGCTCACCCCAGTGGTACACCAAAGGAAATTCGGTTTATTATGCAGCCACATTATCCTGTTCGTACCAAACATAATGGTTCCCGCTAGCTGAAAAAAGAACTCGGAAAGCAGCATGCTGCTCCAAAATCCCACCGGTACGGCAGCGCAAGAAACTAACAAACAAATAAAACACGAATGCTCTTCATGCATCGTGGCGCGACTATAACGGCCAGCCATTTGACATTGCACGTCTAGAAAAACTGCCAATTCATTGCCAGTCGTCGCCGTCGAGATACGGCCGACAAACAGCGCTCTCTTTTCTGCGCACCGAGGTGAAGCGACACTCTCGGGCGTGTGTACTGTTTTTTTTTTATTCTCTTTTATTTAGTGCCGCGTCACTGCATACGTCATGGCGGGACTTTTGAATTCTTTAAGGTCGATACGCCACGTGGTGTCGTTCACGCGAACTAGGCCACTGGTGTCCAGAAAAGCTGCATATGATATGACACTTGTGTTATAGGGTCTTTGTCCCGAAAAATATTCAAGTAATGGCGTGACTCTGTCATATAGGCGTGCGCGCGAGGAAGGCAGGGGGGGGGAGGAGGGGGGCGCCTCCGCTATAAGCAACCCCCCCCCCCCCCATAAAAAAAAAGGCGGGGGGGACATGGTTTGTCCCATAGTGCTACTTATAGTCGGACCTGTCAAATCATTATTTAAAATGCTGGATTATAGCCACGCAGATTTTTGGCAATAACGCGGCCAGACACCCCTGATGTTGCATTCCAAGAACTCTTTTCTTCCCGTCTTTACCCTCGGAAAAGCCAAGGACGAAGGGCTGTCCATTGTGAGAATCAAGTCAGTGTTTCGGTTTTTCTTTTGTTTGTCTGTTTTTTCATCTATTGTGAAGCACGTTGTCTCTCGCACTCGACCAACGGCCGGGGGGGGGGGGGGGGACGCTGTGCGCTGTGATAGCACTTTGGCCCCAACCCCGGGCGCACGAATATGGACTCTGTGGTTGAGCACTTCTTGCTTGTTACGCATAAGCGCCTGGGTTCGAATCTGCCTCGAAGCCATTTCTCCATCAACACGCGCGACACCTGCGACGGACACCGACGGAAGCGGACAACTACGCCACCAAAATCGGCAGTTGTTGTGAGCTCATAACAGCTTGCGCTGTAAAATAAAAACTCACAGGGTACCTTATGCATTCACCTAAGATGATTTGAAGGCGGAAGCCATCATTTGCTTCTCAGTCGATGAACTGATCCTCCCCTGCCCACTTCCGAAAGCTTTCTGTATACCTAACGGGGTCTTGCACGGCCTCCATGATCGGAGACATCGTATACGTTTTCTGCACTTCACCTGACTTTGCGCTGCATCCGTGGTCGGCCCACCTTTGACTGCGCGATGTCATTTGATGACGTCGTCATGTGACGTCATATGGTGACTTCATCACGTGATGGTGATTCTTGCACCACTAGTGTCGACGCCGACGTCGCGGGACGCCACCGGTCACATTTTCGCGTTCGACGAGGCATTGAGGGATTTCGCCTTGATAAATAAATAGTTTAGACGTTCTTTAAGCGTGTTTAACTGACGTTTGCGTGTTTCACAACAGTTATATGTATCCGTATATGACCCCGAGCAACACAACAGGTTGTTCGGGGGCCAATCTACAAAATGTGTAAATCCACCTTGACAAGGACAAACGGAGGCGGTTGTGTACTAAGCGTACAGGAATGCGACGCATAGCTATACGCATAGTTCGCGGCTTATGAGCAAAGAAAAACCGTACAGATGTGATACAGCGCAGACAGAGTAGACGCGAACGTGATGTATAGCACGCAGATAAAGTCGTACGCGCGTATGCGTATAAATGCATTGGCCACAGGGGGGACACCTCTAAACGGAACGGAAACCAAAGGGAACGGGGTACAGGTCGTCGCGACCCAGTTGGGGGCCTATATACGAACAGTGTGTGTACCGCCTCGGGCGAAAGGCTTGCTGGCCGTTAAATGCGAAGGGCGTAGCAAAGACAAGTCTCCTTTAAACGCTTCTCTTACGCGTATACGGCAATCGACGAGAGGGGGTGTAATTACACGCTCGGTCGCCCGGTCCGCTCATGCGGCTAATGCGACAAGTGCTCCCGCGGCAACTGTATAGTGTATACATGCATTTGGCAGTGCTCGTAGCATATATAGGCTCGTTTGCCTGTGAAAACGCACGCGCTCGAGTTTCCACGAAGCTAGAAGTGGTGAAGCGGACTGTAGTGTTTTATGGACGTAATTTGCTTGAACGGTTTTAAGAGAACGGAAGGGCCAGTGCGTGAAGAGGATAGTGCATGTCCCAGCTAACTTTGACCAAGATTTTTTAGGGAACAAAAAAGAAAAGGAAAAGGAGCTCTAGAAAAAAGCGTCGGAAGCGCATATGAGCGGTTGTGATGTGTACTTACAACGATTTTTTTTTCATCACTACGTATTGTTTAATTGTTTTCGATTGGTCAAACATTCAGGACACGCTAACATTTCAAGTATAAAGTGGGTAGACGGCGTCAAATAACCTCGGAATCAAGCATCTATTTCGTGCCGAAAGTCGCCTCTCTTTTATGCGTATATATAGCAATCGATCGACGCGAGGTGGAGTAATTATACGCTGGGTCGTCTAGTCCACTTATGCGGCTAATGCGACAAGTGCGCCCGCGGAAACTGTGTGCACGTATTTGGCAGTGTTCGTAGTTTATATAGGCTGCATGGCTCCTCGTTTGTCTGAGAATGCGCACGCGCTCGAGTTCACACGAACCTGCGGTGAATCGGACTGCAGTGCTTTATGGACGTAATTTGCTTGAACGTCTGGAGTGAACGGGATTGCAGTGCTTAAAGCGAATAGCGCATACAAGGTGTACCAGCTGTTTGACCAGTATTAAAACAAAAAACAAAAAAAAAAGAAACAGAGGCTATAGAAAAATCGTACCATCCGCACATTATCGGTAGTCATGTGCACTTATGACAAGTAGTTCATCACTACGTTTTCATTAAATGTTTTCAATTAGTCAAACATTTTTTAATCGTTAACATGTCGAGTATAAAGTGGGCCACAATCGAGCCCTTATTTCGTGCTACAATACGCCTATAGTTGTTCATTTATTATTTTTTTTGACGAGAAGTAACAAAAGCTCACGAAGTGTACCTGAAATGTGAAATAGATGCCTGCTCGTGCACAGCTATATTCAAACACTCTCATGCGAACTGACGGATACATGGCTGCATTCGTTTATCACCGCATAAGGTGTGAATATTAGACAACGAAGTCCAGCCTTCTTTTTTTTTTTTTCCTTCATACTAATTCGACATGACAACATCGTCGATTGCACACACAACGTCCTCGATTGCAAAATATCTTCTCACGTTTTAATCACCGCTTCGTGCGGATGAAGCCCTCGAGAACTCCGAATGTGCCGTTCCTCTCGATTCTTTTAATTAATGTAATGTGATCTTTTTAACCTTCAAAATACTGATTAATACCGACAGGACACCGGCACCCCTGACTTCACACTCAGCTAGTTCGAGAACCTGAATGTGGCGAGGCCACCTAGCGTTCAATCTCGTACATTAATTTTCCTAGCTTACCCATGATGTCATCCGGTGTCGCAAGACTTAATTATTTTCAATTTTCGAGCAGTGTAATGTACACTCGTTCACCATAACTTAACCATTATTTCTTAGTTTCTATAAAAAGCAATAGAAGTGAAATGCATACACCTCCAAACACGCATACACACATAAAAAATGTTTAGCGATTACCCAGCAGATGTTAGTCTGGTTTATCGCCTGGCTTGCCATTCCAGGTGTTGGGTGTTGACTGTGGTATATACAGTGAGTACATATACACACAAATTAACATGTATCTATACAGTCACGCACACTCATATGCGCTTAAGTGTTATTCATAAAGGTTCGTTGAGGAACACATTTGAACGTGGGGAGATGAACACACGCACACATTTTAAGAAATACGAGCGCGAACGCGCGGACGAAAGCAACCACACATAAGTCCTCGTGCGCGCGCGCGCGCGCGCACACACACACACACACACACACACACACACACACACACACACACACACACACACACACACACACACACACACACACACACACACACACACACACACACACACACACACACACACGTACTCGCACGCACCTGGAGTTCCGCCACCGCTTCCCGGATGGCGCCGCGGCGACAAAACTGCATTTGATGGAGACACACACAAAAACGTGACAACAAAAAAACTGAGAAGTAAAATGAACGCAGCACCACCACGAGCTCTAAAGAGGAAGGTCCTTTTTTTTTCGCTTTCTTTCCTAAGTTGATCCCTCGCATAGAGTCGCGACGTGCAGCGGCGCCGCCACCTAGTGGTCACTGGCTGCAGTTGCAAATGGCGCGGCGCTCTACTTATCGCCACGGGAGATTCTTCCGGAGGGTCCACTTTCTCACGCCTCGCAGCGCGCACGCCCTCCGTATCACATCTAAAAACGCGCCTCTCTCTCCGCCGCATCATTTCCCTGCCTTTGTGTTTTGATACAACATCCATTCACCTGTCTAAGGTTCTTTCGGCCCCGCAACCGACAACCCCTCTCAAAAACAAGAATCGTAACGATAATACGGAACGCAAGAAAAAAGTGAGCCTTTCTTTCAAGCGGAGGCCTCTATTTTGCGGCCGATGGTGTCACGCGCCCGCGTAGAGCGATGACTTCCCAACACGCACCGCATCTCATGGCTGGATGCTCGCGCTTGCGCGAGCAGCGTGTGGATGATCTCCGAGCCTCTGCGGGAAAGAGCGGCTGAGGTACGGAAGCCGCAACGACGTTTCGGCTAAAACGCGGCAGTAGTGCGGAGAGTTGCCGCGGATGCTGTGGAGCTAAAACAAATCCGGCTCCGAATCCACGCACAGCCGGTCCATTCTCTCAGTGTATAACGTATGCGGTAACGTTTAATGCATGCCCACGTGATAGCCATTCTATCGACGGTAACGTTGAAAACAAGACGCCTTAATCAACTTCCTTTGTTAGTTACGACTGCACTAGATTGTGAACGTCCAACGCTGTCGCGAAGAGTGAAAAGCGTAAAAGGAATGGTCGTCGACTGTCCATGGTCGTCGTTGTATCCACCCGTGGTTGTTGTTATGGTCCTGTTATTTACTCAGGGTTTACGACACTTCATCATATAAAAGGAAGTGCTAGTCATGCATTGGTGAATAACCTCTAGCAAGTGCTGTGTCAATGTCAAAGAGGTCCCCTAAAAAGTACCAGAGTGGCCATGGCGGAAAGCCTATATGCTATCGAAGACGGCAAGAATAATAAATTGATACGCACAGCTGTATGTACAGAACGTTCACAAGACACGCCATAACGCTCAACAAAACTAAAGTATATTAGTTCAATGAGACTAGTGTGTCAAAAAAGTTGAGAAGTGCTTTGTTTGGTGAGATGCTCACAAACGTGCCTGAGCAAAGGAGACTGACTGTCTTTCATTAATGCTTTAGAAGTAAGAGGCTTCCACACATCATGAGGAGTGCGTCGAACAGATTAATCTTAGGAAGATCGCGGATTCAACGCGATGAAGCGTATTGCATTCTTCTATAACCTTTCTCTTGGAGACTGAACGGTGAAACCACATACGCCTCACGGAAAGAGACGCTCAGGCGGAGCCAGGCGGTGTTACTTTGGTCTTGCCATCGGCTAACCTTCCCCTATTTAACAACATCCTCACCACCACCACAACGTTAGGACATTAATGCAAAATATGGTCACGCAGCCAACATACATAACGGGCAAAACCTCTTATTTCTATTTTCTTTTTTTTCTTGTACAGAAAACAGATCACAATGGGCACGCGTACCTAGTGATTCCGTTTCCCACAGCTTCGACAGTGCTGCACATTTTTATCGAGGAGGATTTAGCCAGCAGCGGTTACCTCCGGCTTCGAGGCAGGAGTTGTACGTGGCGCGCTGACCCGCGCACAAGCTGTCTCCAAAGCTCTCCTGCGGGGACAATTAAATCTGGACGAGCTGTCCCGGGCGACACTTCTCGTATTTGCGACTTCACCTTTTCCTCCTACTCGCTCTTTTGAAAGAGAGAGAGGCGGCAAACCCTCACATGCATGGGCCAGATGGGGCCCATGCATGTGAGCGTCTGTACCGTGTTCACCTCATAGAGACGGTAAGTGAGTCATTTGTCGCGCGATTTCGTGAGTCTGACCGGTGCCTTTTATGAAAACGAGGCGATACATCCGCGTGCTGCATGTTCTCGCGTGAGGTTTAAGAAGTTGCGTGTTGGAATACCTGCGGCGACAGCGTCCGTGTATGTTATCTCCGTGTGCGCACACTCAAGACTTAATTGCGGCGTGGTGTCATGGAATGTCTCTTTAGCCGAGGCCTTTTGTATATGTGCATCATCAACTGGCGTATACAGGCGGGGTTGCGGGGGGTTGGGGGATTCAATCTCGCCCCCACCCTCCTGCCGCAATGTTTGAATTTTGCATGTGCATATGCATGCACACGCACACGTACAAAACACCGCGCGGACATACATACGTTACGCGCCTGATGCGCATAAACTGAACGTTCAGGGTCTGTTACTCTATATCCCTAACCTTTCCTATTTTCTGTCGTATATTTCAGATATGTTCCCTATAGCGCAGGATTACCGAGTGGTCATTACACGCCTCAATTAAAGTGTAGTTGTATTGCCATTCCGCTGCTGCAGGCGGGTCCCATAGCGCGCCCCGCTATGGAAACACACAATTGGTCAGAAGTCATATCAAGAAAGCTGCAGTGCAAACGTACACAAGTGCGTTGCTGTTTGTGCTGCGTTGGCTATTAAGGCGAATGCCTTATAGCCGCCTCATCAAACGCGAAAGTTGACCGCCGCGTCAACGCGAGTGATCCAAAAGATCATCGTCACGCGATGACGTCACCTTATGACGTGACCGTGACTGCACATATCGACAAAGCTTATGACGTCATCATATGACACCGGCTTGCTCAAAAGGGGGGCGATCACGGAGGTAGGCAAAACCAGGTAACGTGCAGAAAGCTCGCAATGCCTCCGATCCTGGAGGCAGTGCGAAACCACGTTAGATGCAGAATGCTTTCTCAGGGGGGAGAGGCAATGGGAGAGGGAAGGGAAGGGGAGGGAGGGATATCAGTACATCGAATGAGAATAAAAAAGAACATGCTTTCGCCTTCGAGTCGTCTTAGGCGAATGCATAAGGGACCTGCGAGTTTTCATTCATGCTCGTCCTCGCATGGCGTAACATTTTTTAACAATGATCCACTCGTTATTATGGAGCAGTCAGCGGCGATCCTGCAGTATCAGCATGTACAACCCAGATTACAAACACCTGCGCCCTTATATCAGACTAAACGTCACCAGACACGGTGCTGCTATATATATATGAGCTTATCTTTTGCCGGGCGAGCTGTATTATAATACGTGGTGTCGAGGTAAACGTGCGCGGATCGGTGATGAGAGTATATATCCGCAGACTTCCTGGAAAGGCACGTGATCACTTCGCCGTAAAATCACGATTACAGAAGAACACGGTACAGTTCCGCAGCATTTATACGGTCGGCGTCACGAGAGCGTCATCGCTTCGCGAGATTTCGATGTTCGTGATTTTTTTTTTCTCCTCACACGTTATACAATTTCACGCTGGGTCTATGCCAGCGTTCGCAGTCTCCAGAATACGGTGTAATTCCGCGATATACGCTTAATATTCCGGACGGCTACCGCACGAAGCGATAACATGTTTCAACTCACTTGGAATAAGTGGGATTCTTTTTATTTAACTCTCTGTTTAAACCGCCTCCTTATCTTCTGTCTGCCCATTTTCCTCTTGCTTCCGTAAGCTTGCGCGTTCCTTTCAATGCGAACCTCTGCACTTATGGAATCAAGAGCTATGCGCCGAATATCCTTTTGTCGTTACGAGTCGCGAGAATTGCGCTTCTTAGAAATTCCAAAGCGAAGTAGTAGTCGCGCGTCATTTTCCTCTTGGGGGAGGAGGAGGAGAGGAAGATGAAGGAAAAGAATGAAAGGCAGGGAGGTAACCAGACGCGCGTCCGGTTTGTATACCTTACACTGGGGGAAAAAGGATGAAGGTATTAAAAGAAAGGAAAGAAGAAAGCACTGTCGGGTACATATTCGCCTGACCATTACACGCCTATACAAGCGATCAGGCACGTAGCCAGGATTTTTTTTTCGGGGGGGGGCCCAAGGCCTAATTATTCGAAAGAAAGTCTTTTCATGGCAAAAACAAAAAAATTGCCCGGAAACATAAAAGGCTGGACGAATTTCGGGGGGGGGGGGGGGGCCCTTGCTACGTGCCTGCAAGCGATCGATATAAACCCGGTCGATTTTAAAAACAGTATCAATGCCCGCGTCGCTTCGCTGGCTTCGAAGCGTAGGGCCACGATTCAAGGATCTTCTCTTCGGAAACGGTCTGTCGTCTAATTTTCAACGCAGTGCGAAGAACGTTGCGTTCGGTTGCAGAGCGATCAAAGAAACACGGTATGTGTTCTATCGTTTTCGTCATTGTTGTAGGAGTCACATCTGGATGTATCTAACATCACGTATAGTACAGCGAAACAGAGCATTGGCACAGAAAATAATGTTAGTAGACTTTAGAGATTTCTCCGGCTTCGAACATTGGCGCAGAGCAGCCCAGCATATAGGAGGTCCACATATTTCAGTATACCGGTGTGAACAGAATAGTTCATTACCTTGGATATGGCGCAACAGGTTGAGGCGGTGATTGCAGGATTCCGCATATTCCCACGTGGACTACCTCAATCCGTGACAACCGTTCCCTGCCAACAAATAACATGTAAACGCGGCATCTAGCCAGAGATCAAGTGTACAGAAAGAAATGGCACACATTCGGCTCTATGGAATGTCAAAATTCGTCCTTATAAACGCTTATCACGGACGGAAACTAAGTTTGACATTGCTTGCACCGGTTCCTGGAGTTCCGCTTGCTGTCAGTCCACGCACGGTGGCTTAATACTAATTATCCTTAGGATACCGGATACCCTACATATATGTGGCTTCCCAACACATATCTGCACACGTGCTTTGTGCGATGATGCAAGTTAGCTTCCCATTTCCTGTTGCATTCCTGGTCGTTTCGCTGTTTGTACGTGCTTAATAGAGAGCTTCTAAAATCACCTGCTGAAGACAGTGCACCAGAAGTCCCGTAATGTCGAAATGGAACGTGCTCAGTAGAGACTCTAAATCACCTCATGAAGACCAAAAGGTCCTGAAATGTGAAACGGAAGTCGCTCAACTTAATTCATCGTTGAGAACATCAAGGACGGGCGCTTTGCTTTGCGATGTCGAAAGGGTCGGTTATACCGGTCGCATGCAGTTTTTTTTTTTTTCATTTTTTTAAGCGACACATTCCTCGCCTCTTTTAGGCAATCTGAATATGTGGTCAGAATATGGGGCATGAGATGTGGTCCGTTGCGCGGAAAGAAAAAACTTGATGTCAACCTGGCACCACCAATTTCCTGGGAACAACTCATATTATAATCTGCGAAGCAGCGAAGCAGCAGCAGCTGTAGTAGTACTACAGCTGCTGCTGTAGCTGTAGTAGTAGTAGTACTACAGCTGCTGCTACAGTCACTGTAGTAGTAGTAGTAGTAGTAGAGTAGTAGTAGTAGTGTAGTAGTAGTAGTAGTAGTAGTGGTAGTAGTAGTAGTAGTAGTAGTAGTAGTAGTAGTAGTAGAAGAGTAGTAGTACGTACCAGTAGGTAGTAGTAGTAAGGAGAGGGAGGAGGAGGAATGATGGCAGTATTACTAGTAGTAGCAACTTGAGGTAGCAGGAGTAGTAGGAGAAGTGGTAGATCACTAGCAATAGTTGTGGTAGTAGCAGTGTAGTATAGTCTAGTAGTAGTAGTAGGAGGAGGAGGAAGAATAGTATGTGAGTAGTAATAGTTGCAGCAGCATAGTAGTAGTAGTAGTAGTAGTAGTAGGTAGTAGTAGTAGTGTAGTAGTAGTAGTAGTAGTAGTAGTGGTCGTCGTCGTAGTAGTAGTAGTATAGCTGCAGCAATATGTAGTGGCATTCTGC